>NW_028320094.1:2500-91421 GCF_062004578.1 Staurois parvus | reverse complement strand
CCTCTAACACCCCTTAATCTCCTCTTAGGACTCAGGTGTCCCTCTAATATCCCTCAATCTCCTCCTAGGGCTCACATGTCCCCCTAACACCCCCCCCCAGTCTCCTCCTAGGGCTCACGTGTCCCTCTACCACCCCTTGATCTCCTCCTAGGGCTCACGTGTCCCCCTAACACCCCTCAATCTCCTCCTAGGGGTTACGTGTCCCTCTAATACCTCTCAATCTCTTCCTAGGGCTCACGTGTCCATCTAACACCCCTTAATTTCTCCTAGGATTCACATGTCCCCCTAACACCCCTCGATCTCCTCCTGCGGCTCACGTGTCCATCTAATACCTCTCAATCTCCTCCTAGGGCTCACGTGTTCATCTAGCACCCCTTCATTCCTCCTAGGACTCACATTTCCCCCTAACACCCCTCGATCTCCTCCTTGGGCTCACGTGTCCCCCTAACACTCCTCAATCTCCTCTTAGGACTCACGTGTCCCCCTAACACCCCTCAATCTCCTCCTAGGGCTTATGTGTCCCTCTAATACCTCTCAATCTCCTCCTAGGGATTATGTGTCCCTCTAATACCCCTCAATCTCCTCCTAGGGCTCATGTGTCCATCTAACACCCCTTAATCTCCTCCTAGGGTTTATATGTCCCTCTAATACCCCTCAATCTCCTCCTAGGGCTCACGTGTCCATCTAACACCCCTTAATCTCCTCCTAGGACTCACATGTCCCCCTAACACCCCTCAATCTCCTCCTGGGGCTCACTTGTCCCTCTAACACTCCTCAATCTCCTTTTAGGGCTCACATATCCCTCAAGCACCCCTCAATCTCCTCCTAGGGCTCACGTGTCTCCTCTAACACCCCTCAATCTCCTCCTAGGGCTCACGTGTCCCTCTAACACTCCTCAATCTCCTTTTAGGGCTCACATATCCCTCAAGCACCCCTCAATCTCCTCCTAGGGCTCACGTGTCCCTCTAACACCCCTCAATCTTGTCTTGGGGCTCACATGTACCCCTAACACCCCTCAATTTTTTTCTAGGACTCATGTGTACCCCTAACACCCATCAATCTCTTCCTACGGCTTACATGTCCCCCTAACACCCCTCAACCTCCTCCTGGGGCTCATGTGTCTCTCTAACAGCCCTCAATCTTGTCTTGGGGTTCACATGTACACCTAACATCCCTCATTCTCCTCCTAGGGCTCACGTGTCCCTCTAACACCCCTCCTAGGACTCACGTGTCCCTCTAACACCCCTCAATCTTCTCCTAGGGTTTGGTTTACATCTCCTTCAACCTCCCAAGAAATGCAGACCTGGATAATATAGAGGCGTCGGCGGTGGTGGGAGCTGTGTCCGCTCACCCTGTGCGGGATGCCACGCTCATGTACAGATTGCAGCGTAAAGTCAGCCAGATGAGACTGCAGAGAACGTACAGCCGGATCCAGAGACTCCAGGTGAGCAGCTTCCCAATCGCTCAACACATTTCCTGTCGGGACTGGTTACTGCTGGGTGTCGGTCACTGGAGGGTGTCTGTCACTGGAGGGTGGCGGTCACTGGTGGGTGTCGGTCACTGGAGGGTGTCTGTCACTGGAGGGTGTCTGTCACTGGAGGGTGGCGGTCACTGGAGGGTGGCGGTCACTGGAGGGTGTCGGTCTCTGGTGAGTGTCGGTCACTGCAGGGTGTCGGTCACTGGTGGGTGTCGGTCAATGGTGGGTGTCGGTCACCGGTGGGTGTCGG
The DNA here is from genome assembly GCF_062004578.1 of Staurois parvus. Lineage (NCBI taxonomy): Eukaryota > Metazoa > Chordata > Amphibia > Anura > Ranidae > Staurois > Staurois parvus. Next base: position 89,694 of record NW_028320094.1, on the reverse strand, counting down.
TCACCGGTGGGTGTCGGTCACCGGTGGGTGTCGGTCAATGGTGGGTGTCGGTCACTGGAGGGTGGCGGTCTCTGGAGGGTGGCGGTCTCTGGTGAGTGTCGGTCACTGGAGGGTGGCGGTCTCTGGAGGGTGGCGGTCTCTGGTGAGTGTCGGTCACTGGAGGGTGTCGGTCACTGGAGGGTGTCGGTCACCGGTGGGTGTCGGTCACCGGAGGGTGTCGGTCACCGGTGGGTGTCGGTCACCGGTGGGTGTCGGTCAATGGTGGGTGTCGGTCACCGGAGGGTGTCGGTCAATGGTGGGTGTCGGTCACCGGAGGGTGTCGGTCACCGGTGGGTGTCGGTCAATGGAGGGTGTCGGTCACCGGTGGGTGTAGGTCACTGGAGGGTGTCGGTCACTGGTGGGTGTCGGTCAATGGTGGGTGTCGGTCACTGGAGGGTGTCGGTCAATGGTGGGTGTCGGTCACCGGAGGGTGTCGGTCACCGGAGGGTGTCGGTCACCGGTGGGTGTCGGTCAATGGAGGGTGTCGGTCACCGGTGGGTGTAGGTCACTGGAGGGTGTCGGTCACTGGTGGGTGTCGGTCAATGGTGGGTGTCGGTCACCGGAGGGTGTCGGTCACCGGAGGGTGTCGGTCAATGGAGGGTGTCGGTCACTGGAGGGTGTCTGTCACTGGAGGGTGTCTGTCACTGGAGGGTGTCGGTCACTGGAGGGTGTATGTCACTGGAGGGTGGCGGTCACTGGAGGGTGTCGGTCACTGGTGGGTGTCGGTCAATGGTGGGTGTCGGTCACCGGTGGGTGTCGGTCACCGGTGGGTGTCGGTCAATGGTGGGTGTCGGTCACCGGCGGGTGTCGGTCAACGGAGGGTGTCGGTCAACGGAGGGTGTCGGTCACTGGTGGGTGTCAGTCAATGGTGGGTGTCGGTCACTGGAGGGTGTCGGTCACTGGTGGGTGTCAGTCAATGGTGGGTGTCGGTCACTGGTGGGTGTCAGTCAATGGTGGGTGTCGGTCAATGGTGGGTGTCGGTCACTGGAGGGTGTCGGTCACTGGTGGGTGTCGATCACTGGAGGGTGTCGGTCACTGGTGGGTGTCGGTCAATGGTGGGTGTCGGTCAATGGAGGGTGTCAGCTGCAATCTCCGGCTTTAAAGAATTATTTCTATTTCCTCCTCATTTACCTTTTCTTCCTTTTCTTGAGTCTTCCATTGGACAGTTCACACACTGCACAGTAGGGGGCAGCACATTAGGGTCAGCTGAATGACAGGCCAGTAGATTCCATCCTCCCGCTGACCTCTGATTGGTGCGCCCATATCTGTGTCCTGACTGGGTCACTTTATGGTGGAGCTGTAAACAGACAAGATGTCGGTGTCACATGTCGGCTGAAGTGCGTTCCTCTGATCCTCCGAGGTTTCCTCAACTGAGCGAACGTTAGGCACAGATCACAGGGCTTGTGGGTAATAGGAGCATTGTGGCCACTTCAGGTCATTAGAGACTGCATGATGGGATTGGTTTTCAGAGCTATGGAACCTGTTCATAGGACTCAGCAAGTCGGCATATAGGATCAGACGTCCCCATCTCCACCTCATTATCATACAACCGCACCCCCCAGAGGAGAGAGAACATTACCAGCTGTCCCTTAGGACCACCCGTGTGTAGATGGGGTCTTCACCTCAGTGACAACCAATCGCCCATTTCCCTGATTAGTGTCACCAGAACCAGAGAGAGCAAAGGAGCCGCCGTCCCATCGGAGAAGGTCCCATCGACCCGTGAATGACCAGAACCTTCCACAGCCGTCTACCAGAGGAGCTGACACTCTAATGTCCCCTCCCCCATCAGTCTGTGTACCAGAGGAGCTTACACTCTAATGTCCCCTCCCCCACAGTCCCATCAGTCTCTGTACAGAGGAGCTTACACTCTAATGTCCCCTCCCCCACAGTCCCATCAGTCTCTCTGTACCAGAGGAGCTTACACTCTAATGTCCCCTCCCCCACAGTCCCATCGGTCTCTGTACCAGAGGAGCTTACACTCTAATGTCCCCTCCCCCGCAGTCACATCAGTCTCTGTACAGAGGAGCTTACACTCTAATGTCCCCTCCCCCACAGTCCCATCAGTCTGTACCAGAGGAGCTGACACTCTAATGTCCCCTCCCCCACAGTCACATTGGTCTCTGTACAGAGGAGCTTACACTCTAATGTCCCCTCCCCCACAGTCCCATCAGTCTCTGTACCAGAGGAGCTTACACTCTAATGTCCCCTCCCCCACAGTCCCATCAGTCTCTGTACCAGAGGAGCTTACACTCTAATGTCCCCTCCCCCCCAGTCACATCAGTCTCTGTACCAGAGAAGCTTACACTCTAATGTCCCCTCCCCCCCAGTCACATCAGTCTCTGTACAGAGGAGCTTCCACTCTGCACCAGAGAGGTTGTGCTGCAGGTGCTCTCCCTCTCCAGACACTAGGGGGCAGGCCTGCTCGCCTGGCCCCAGAAACATGGCCTCTTCTGGGCTGGGCTCAGACCATGCTCCCCCTGAGGGACCCAGCTTGCCTTCCCATACTTTACCAGCACCTGAAGACCTTGGCTGTGGCCCTAAAAGTGGGGAATCCCTCCCTGTCTTCAGAGAGCGGGTTGCTGATTATCTGGTGAGAATCGCAAAGGAGGAGGAAAAGTTGGTGAGTCTGAAAACTGACTACAAGAAGAAGAAAGTTCTCCATGACAAGGAATGGAGCAGCAAGAGGCAGAGTATGAAGCCGGAGATGAAGGGTTTGGAGGACGTCGTGGAGCAGCAAGAGGCAGAGCATGAAGCCGGAGATGAAGGGTTTGGAGGACGTCATGGAGCAGCAAGAGGCAGAGCATGAAGCCGGAGATGAAGGGTTTGGAGGACGTCATGAAGCAGCGGCAGAGTATGAAGCCGGAGACGAAGGGTTTGGAGGACGTCATGGAGCAGCAAGAGGCAGAGTATGAAGCCGGAGATGAAGGGTTTGGAGGACGTCATGAAGCAGCGGCAGAGTCTGAAGCCGGAGATGAAGGGTTTGGAGGACGTCATGGAGCAGCAAGAGGCAGAGTATGAAGCCGGAGATGAAGGGTTTGGAGGACGTCATGAAGCAGCGGCAGAGTCTGAAGCCGGAGATGAAGGGTTTGGAGGACGTCATGGAGCAGCAAGAGGCAGAGTATGAAGCCGGAGATGAAGGGTCTGGAGGACGTCATGAAGCAGCGGCAGAGTCTGAAGCCGGAGATGAAGGGTTTGGAGGACGTCATGGAGCAGCAAGAGGCAGAGTATGAAGCCGGAGATGAAGGGTTTGGAGGACGTCATGAAGCAGCGGCAGAGTCTGAAGCCGGAGATGAAGGGTTTGGAGGACGTCATGGAGCAGCAAGAGGCAGAGTCTGAAGCCGGAGATGAAGGGTTTGGAGGACGCCATGGAGCAGCGGCAGAGTCTGAATCCGGAGATGAAGGGTTTGGAGGACGTCATGAAGCAGCGGCAGAGTATGAAGCCGGAGATGAAGGGTTTGGAGGACATCATGGAGCAGCAAGAGGCAGAGTATGAAGCCGGAGATGAAGGGTTTGGAGGACGTCATGAAGCAGCGGCAGAGTATGAAGCCGGAGATGAAGGGTTTGGAGGACATCATGGAGCAGCAAGAGGCAGAGTATGAAGCCGGAGATGAAGGGTTTGGAGGACGTCATGAAGCAGCGGCAGAGTATGAAGCCGGAGATGAAGGGTTTGGAGGTTGTCATTAAGAAGCAGCAGAATCTGGTAAAGATGCTGAAGGAGAAGAGCGGAGCTTTCAGAGAAAAGTTCCGGAATGAGGAAAGGTTCAGGAAGATGAAGGGAGACTCCGGTAAGGATCCAGCATCGGCGGTGGCAGTACGGGTGGAGAGTGAGGAGGGGGTCCTGGATGCTGCCCCTGCTATCCCATCCACCTCAGGATCTGCTTCCCTGGAGGAAATGTCAGCCTCTGCCTCCCTCCCTCCACAGCAAGCTGGAGGAACAGCACAGGAGGTAGAGGAACATGGCGGAGGGCTGCTAAAATACATTGAGGAATTGGAGTCTTCCCTAATTGGAAGAACTTTCCGCTTTTCTGAGGATGAGGATGACGGTGAGGACTCTGTACCTGGTCCTGTAAAGGAGAAGAAAACAGAAAAGCCGCGCTTTATTAAAAGTGACAGTTTGGACTCCAACATGGACAGCCATGTGCACTGCAGAGTTTTGGAGGGAAATCCTCCTGTGTGTGCACAGAGCTCTGCAGGGAAGATGGCTGCTGTGCCTGCAGGACTGCACTCTGCTGGGACTCTGGACTCTGATACCAGGAACCCTGCGACTGTGGACTCTGACACCAGGAACCCTGCGACTGTGGACTCTGACACCAAGAACCCTGCGACTGTGGACTCTGACACCAGGAACCCTGCGACTGTGGACTCTGATACCATGAACCCTGTGACTGTGAACTCTGATACCAGGAACCCTGTGACTCTGATACCAGGAACCCTGTGACTGTGGACTCTGATACCAGGAACCCTGTGACTGTGGACTCTGATACCAGGAACCCTGTGACTGTGGACTCTGATACCAGGAACCCTGTGACTGTGGACTCTAATACCTGGAACCCCGTGACTGTGGACTCTGATACCAGGAACCCTGTGACTCTGATACCAGGAACCCCGTGACTGTGGACTCTGATACCAGGAACCCTGTGACTGTGAACTCTGATACCAGGAACACTGTGACTGTGGACTCTAATACCTGGAACCCCGCGACTGTGGACTCTGATACCAGGAACCCTGTTACTGTGGACTTTGATACCAGGAACCCTGTGACTGTGGACTCTGCTGGGGGGAAGGTAAAGGGGGGATCTGAGACTTTTGCTGGACAATCCCTGCTGATGGCTGCAAATGCAGCAGAAAATGGTGGGAGGGAAATTGTCAGCAGCACTCTGAAAGGTGTTGCTGAAACCCAGGGGAGAGTGACCAGGAGTGGAAGGCTTTTACCTAAGAGGAGTATGTTGGGGGAGGGGGAGACAGGAGCATCTGGTGTGAGAGGGTCTGCTGGGAGCAGTAGTGCCACGAGTGAAAGGAAACATGTGAATAATGAAAGTGCTTGCAATGCTGGAAAGGGGAATGCCTGTGTGTTGGTGGATGGAGTGACTGCTGCTGCCTCTGATGGTGGTTTGCAGAGCGGGGGCTCTGAGGTTCCTGCAACCAATGGGCGGGGTGCAGCTTTAAGGTCCACTACAACTAATGCTGCAAATAAGACCTATGCTGGGGCTCTGGCTGGGAGGAGGGGGTCACATCATGCTGTCAGCTCTGGGGGGAGGTCTGCTGCAGGTCTGCCATCTGCACCCCTGTCCTTCAGGAGGAGGAATGTGGTGCAGCTCAGGTGGGAAGGTGGGGGTGCTCCCCTGGTCAGATGGGAAGGTGGGGGTGCTCCCCTGGTCAGGATGTCGGTGGTGGACAGGATTTTGGAGATGGGGTTTAGGGCGGATGACATCTTCGCCTTGATCAGCCCTGTAGGATCCTATGACTATGATCTGTCCTTTGTGCGCCCCGAGTCTCTGGATATATTCTGGGAGAAGTATGAACACATGTATGGGGGTCTGCCGGAGTGGAAGGGACTCGTCCCAAAGGTGGTCTCACGCCAACCTCTAGTGAAGACGGTCACCATTCTAGTACGGAATGAGTCAATTCCTTCGGCTGACTTGGCTGTCTGGCTGAGGAGATTTGGGGAGCTACTTACACCCCTGAAGAAGATTGTGGATGAGAGAGGGATATGGACTGGTGGGTGGTCGGTGCAGATGAGGTTGTATGTGTGTGGGAATGTGGTCCAGCATCTGCCCTCCTCAGCCTTCATTGGGAAGGATAGGATTGTGGTGTTCTACCCTGGACAGCCCAAGCTCTGCAATAAGTGCGGTTCTCGGGGTCACTTCGCCTCCTCATGTCCAGAGATGAAGTGCTCTCCGTGTCAGGATCTGGGGCATCTGGTTCTCGGGGTCACTTCGCCTCCTCATGTCCAGAGATGAAGTGCTCTCCGTGTCAGGATCTGGGACATCTGGTTCTCGGGGTCACTTGGCCTCCTCATGCCCAGAGATGAAGTGCTCTCCGTGTCAGGATCTGGGACATCTGGTTTTCGGGGTCACTTGGCCTCCTCATGTCCAGAGGTGAAGTGCTCTCCGTGTCAGGATCTGGGGCATCTGGTTTTCGGGGTCACTTGGCCTCCTCATGTCCAGAGGTGAAGTGCTCTCCATGTCAGGATCTGGGGCATCTGGTTCTCGGGGTCACTTGGCCTCCTCATGTCCAGAGATGAAGTGCTCTCCGTGTCAGGATCTGGGGCATCTGGTTCTCGGGGTCACTTGGCCTCCTCATGTCCAGAGATGAAGTGCTCTCCGTGTCAGGATCTGGGGCATCTGGTTCTCGGGGTCACTTGGCCTCCTCATGTCCAGAGATGAAGTGCTCTCCGTGTCAGGATCTGGGGCATCTGGTTCTCGGGGTTACTTGGCCTCCTCATGTCCAGAGATGAAGTGCTCTCCGTGTCAGGATCTGGGGCATCTGGTTCTCGGGGTCACTTGGCCTCCTCATGTCCAGAGATGAAGTGCTCTCCGTGTCAGGATCTGGGGCATCTGGTTCTCGGGGTCACTTGGCGTCCTCATGTCCAGAGATGAAGTGCTCTCCGTGTCAGGATCTGGGGCATCTGGTTCTCGGGGTCACTTGGCCTCCTCATGTCCAGAGATGAAGTGCTCTCCGTGTCAGGATCTGGGGCATCTGGTTCTCGGGGTCACTTGGCCTCCTCATGTCCAGAGATGAAGTGCTCTCCGTGTCAGGATCTGGGGCATCTGGTTCTCGGGGTCACTTGGCCTCCTCATGTCCAGAGATGAAGTGCTCTCCGTGTCAGGATCTGGGGCATCTGGTTCTCGGGGTCACTTGGCCTCCTCATGTCCAGAGATGAAGTGCTCTCCGTGTCAGGATCTGGGGCATCTGGTTCTCGGGGTCACTTGGCCTCCTCATGCCCAGAGATGAAGTGTTCTCCGTGTCAGGATCTGGGGCATCTGGTTCTCGGGGTCACTTGGCCTCCTCATGCCCAGAGATGAAGTGCTCTCCGTGTCAGGATCTGGGGCATCTGGTTCTCGGGGTCACTTCGCCTCCTCATGCCCAGAGATGAAGTGCTCCCTATGTCAGGATCTGGGGCATCTGGCTAAGGACTGTAACATCATCAGGTGCAATCTGTGTGATAAGGTTGGCCGTTCGTACAACAGGTGCCCTGAGGCCATGCACAACCAGTCAGCTTTGGTGGAAGAGTTTTTTCGTCTGGACATAGAGGAGGCAGAGGAGGGGGAGGCTGTGCCAGGGGTCCCCAATGTCTCTGTCCCTGTGGTCCCAGTGTCTGATGGTCCCTCTAATGTGTCATCTCCTTGTGTTGTGCCCCCTGAGTCAGTGTCCGTGGATGTTGTGTCTGATCCTCCTGTGTCAGTTTCCCCAGAGGTAGCGGGGACTGTGGAGGGAACTGGACCAATGTGTATGGTTGCACCGACCCCCCCTCCCCGGCGTCAGAGGGTCAGAGCGCGTGAGGCGCTGGGGGATGGAGTGAATGATGGTAGGGGGTGTTGTGGTGAAGGTTGGGGGGACTGCTGTGGTGAGTGGAGAGAGTGGGGTGGATGATGTTGTTGGTGATGGTGGAATGGAGGGGGAGGGGGCTTTGCGGGCCGGTTTATCAAATGATGATATGGAGTGGTTGGAGGCAAAAAGGAAGTCTGGGAAGAAGAAGCGGAAGAAGGATGTGCCTGTACCTGACCCTGGGAGGGTGGAGGTGTCAAACACATTTGAAGTGTTATCTGAGGTGGAGGATGAGGGATCTTCAGGGGATGAGTCTCTGGTTTCCATGGAGGGGGAATCACAGAGGACTCTGAAGCGTGTAGGGTCTCCAAGTAGGGAGGGGGGTAAGCAGGCTAAGAAACGGGTACCTCGATCATCCTGATGGCGGTTCCCACTCCTTTGAAGGTGGCGACCATTAATGTCTCCAGCATAAAATCAGTAAGCGCTCGTAACATGGCCTTATTTTTGCTCAGCAGGTTTGATGCTGACATTTTCTTTTTGCAGGAGACCAGGTTGTCCAGTTTGGGGGATGTTCATATGGCGAAGAAGGAGTGGAGGCGCGGCCCCTCCTTCTGGTCTCTTGCGGCCGAGCCTTACACTGGAGTTGCGGTACTTTTTTCCGGCATGGTAACCTGTCGGCGGATTATTGAGGTAGAAATGGGGAGATGCATGGTCTTAGACGTCTCCATGGGGGGGCAGGACCTGCGCCTGATTAACATCTATGGGCCCCAGACAAAATGGGACAGGAAATGCCTCTTCATGAAGATCAAGCCTTTCCTTTGTACAGCCCAGCAAGTTGTCTTCGGTGGTGACTTTAACACCGTCACTAGGACTAAGGACAGGAGAGGGACCGGAGTCAGGCTGGACTGTGACGCCTAGAGAGGCAGGTCTGGTTGATGTGCACATTCATTGCTGCCCAGACGACACGGGATTCACTTTTCAGAGAGGTTCTAGTCAGAGTAGAATAGATAGTTTTTTTTTAAAGGGGAACTCCGCCTTCTCGGCACCAGTGTGTCAGGCGGTGGAGTTTTCCGATCACTGTATTCTGTCTGTGACTCTGAGTGGCCCCGATACACCACCTAAGTGGAGGGGTACCTGGAAGCTGAATTCGGCACTCCTGGACGATGAGAAGGTGAGTCCATCCTTGGAGGATTGTTTTCAGGCACAGGTATCAATCATGGACGTTTGCAGCAGTAAGTCGGAGTGGTGGGAGCTTACAAAACGAAGGATCGTTGGGTTCAAGGCCATAGGAAGGAATAAACAGCTTGATAAGTATGTCACCTACCAGCGTCTGCGGAGGAAGCTCGATCGGCTTGTCTCCAATAATGGAGATCCAGAAGCGATCTCTGAGGTCAAACTCTTGCTCAGGCAGTGTCAATATGACAGGCATGCCTCTTTGGTTCTGGAAAGGGATTATGGGAAATATCACTCGCCCGACCCTTACCAGAACTGCAAACAAGGTAGAGCAGTTAAGTCAGTTGTAGGCCTGGTTGACAGTACGGGTTCCCTGACGAAGTCCAAGTCGGGGATCCTGGAAACCTCCAGGTCATATTATGCTGACCTCCTGGGTAGGAGGGACCTCGATCGGGCGGCATGTTGGGTTTTCTGGACTCTACTCCAGGACTGGGAAATGGCAGTTCTCCTGTGAGTCCTGGGTAGGAGGGACCTCGATCGGGCGAGCATGTCGGGTTTTCTGGACTCTACTCCAGGACTGGGAAATGGCAGTTCTCCTGTGAGTCCTGGGTAGGAGGGACCTCGATCGGGCGGCATGTTGGGTTTTCTGGACTCTACTCCAGGACTGGGAAATGGCAGTTCTCCTGTGAGTCCTGGGTAGGAGGGACCTCGATCGGGCGAGCATGTCGGGTTTTCTGGACTCTACTCCAGGACTGGGAAATGGCAGTTCTCCTGTGAGTCCTGGGTAGGAGGGACCTCGATCGGGCGAGCATGTTGGGTTTTCTGGACTCTACTTCAGGACTGGGAAATGGCAGTTCTCCTGTGAGTCCTGGGTAGGAGGGACCTCGATCGGGCGAGCATGTTGGGTTTTCTGGACTCTACTTCAGGACTGGGAAATGGCAGTTCTCCTGTGAGTCCTGGGTAGGAGGGACCTCGATCGGGCGAGCATGTTGGGTTTTCTGGACTCTACTTCAGGACTGGGAAATGGCAGTTCTCCTGTGAGTCCTGGGTAGGAGGGACCTCGATCGGGCGAACATGTTGGGTTTTCTGGACTCTACTCCAGGACTGGGAAATGGCAGTTCTCCTGTGAGTCCTGGGTAGGAGGGACCTCGATCGGGCGAGCATGTCGGGTTTTCTGGACTCTACTCCAGGACGGGGAAATGGCAGTTCTCCTGTGAGTCCTGGGTAGGAGGGACCTCGATCGGGCGAGCATGTCGGGTTTTCTGGACTCTACTCCAGGACTGGGAAATGGCAGTTCTCCTGTGAGTCCTGGGTAGGAGGGACCTCGATCGGGCGAGCATGTCGGGTTTTCTGGACTCTACTCCAGGACTGGGAAATGACAGTTCTCCTGTGAGTCCTGGGTAGGAGGGACCTCGATCGGGCGAGCATGTCGGGTTTTCTGGACTCTACTCCAGGACTGGGAAATGGCAGTTCTCCTGTGAGTCCTGGGTAGGAGGGACCTCGATCGGGCGAGCATGTTGGGTTTTCTGGACTCTACTTCAGGACTGGGAAATGGCAGTTCTCCTGTGAGTCCTGGGTAGGAGGGACCTCGATCGGGCGAGCATGTTGGGTTTTCTGGACTCTACTTCAGGACTGGGAAATGGCAGTTCTCCTGTGAGTCCTGGGTAGGAGGGACCTCGATCGGGCGAGCATGTTTTGGTTTTCTGGACTCTACTTCAGGACTGGGAAATGGCAGTTCTCCTGTGAGTCCTGGGTAGGAGGGACCTCGATCGGGCGAGCATGTCGGGTTTTCTGGACTCTACTTCAGGACTGGGAAATGGCAGTTCTCCTGTGAGTCCTGGGTAGGAGGGACCTCGATCGGGCGAGCATGTCGGATTTTCTGGACTCTACTCCAGGACTGGGAAATGGCAGTTCTCCTGTGAGTCCTGGGTAGGAGGGACCTCGATCGGGCGAGCATGTCGGGTTTTCTGGACTCTACTCCAGGACTGGGAAATGGCAGTTCTCCTGTGAGGTGACAGAGGACATCACGGCAGATGAGGTGGTGAAAGCTATTGATCAGCTTGCCATGAAGAAGTCGCCTGGGCCAGACGGATTGACAGCCGAGTTTTATAAGCACTTTAAGGTGACTCTGGCCCCATATTTGGTGGAGGTGTTTAATGGCTGTCTGAGAGAGGGTCCGCCCTCCCCCTCCATGTCTGAGAGAGGGTCCGCCCTCCCCCTCCGTGTCTGAGAGAGGGTCCGCCCTCCATGTCTGAGAGAGGGTCCGCCCTCCCCCTCCGTGTCTGAGAGAGGGTCCGCCCTCCCCCTCCATGTCTGAGAGAGGGTCCGCCCTCCCCCTCCGTGTCTGAGAGAGGGTCCGCCCTCCCCCTCCGTGTCTGAGAGAGGGTCCGCCCTCCCCCTCCGTGTCTGAGAGGGTTTGCCCTCCCCCTCCGTGTCTGAGAGAGGGTCCGCCCTCCCCCTCCGTGTCTGAGAGGGTCCGCCCTCCCCCTCCATGTCTGAGAGAGGGTCCGCCCTCCCCCTCCATGTCTGAGAGAGGGTCCGCCCTCCCCCTCCGTGTCTGAGAGAGGGTCCGCCCTCCCCCTCCGTGTCTGAGAGGGTTTGCCCTCCCCCTCCGTGTCTGAGAGGGTTTGCCCTCCCCCTCCGTGTCTGAGAGAGGGTTCGCCCTCCCCCTCCGTGTCTGAGAGAGGGTTCGCCCTCCCCCTCCGTGTCTGAGAGAGGGTTCGCCCTCCTCCTCCGTGTCTGAGAGAGGGTTCGCCCTCCCCCTCCGTGTCTGAGAGAGGGTTCGCCCTCCCCCTCCGTGTCTGAGAGAGGGTCCGCCCTCCCCCTCCGTGTCTGAGAGAGGGTTCGCCCTCCCCCTCCGTGTCTGAGAGAGGGTTCGCCCTCCTCCTCCGTGTCTGAGAGAGGGTTCGCCCTCCCCCTCCGTGTCTGAGAGAGGGTTCGCCCTCCCCCTCCGTGTCTGAGAGAGGGTCCGCCCTCCCCCTCCGTGTCTGAGAGAGGGTCCGCCCTCCCCCTCCCCCTCCGTGTCCGAGAGAGGGTCCGCCCTCCCCCTCCATGTCTGAGAGAGGGTCCGCCCTCCCCCTCCCCCTCCGTGTCCGAGAGAGGGTCCGCCCTCCCCCTCCGTGTCTGAGAGAGGGTCCGCCCTCCCCCTCCATGTCTGAGAGAGGGTCCCCCCTCCCCCTCCCCCTCCATGTGACAATCTGCAGTGATTCTTCTGTCAGAGGGTCAGGATTCCTCCAGAATTGGGGGCCCATTAGCCTTCTCAATGTTGATAGGAAGATATTGGCAAAGATCATTTTCCGGCGTTTATCGTCTGTTGCGGGCGAATTACTGTCTCACTATCAGCACTGTACGGTTCAGGGAAGAGGCACTTTTTCAGCGGTGTTAGCTGTCCGGGAGGCCCTGGAGGGTGCAGGGCTGCAGGCTGGGGAAAGTTCCTGCTGGCATTGGATGAGGACAAAGCTTTTGATTGGGTCAATCATGTTTAGGTGGGGGATGGGTTGTGTTTGGGTGGGGGATGGGCTTTGTTTCAGTGGGGGATGGGTTGTGTTTAGGTGGGGGATGGGTTGTGTTTAGGTGGGGGATGGGTTGCGTTCAGGTGGGGGATGGACTGCGTTTAGGTGGGGGATGGGCTGCGTTTAGGTGGGGGATGGGCTGCGTTTAGGTGGGGGATGGGCTGCGTTTAGGTGGGGGATGGGTTGCATTCAGGTGGGGGATGGGTTGTGTTTAGCTGGGGGATGGGTTGCGTTCAGGTGGGGGATGGGTTGCGTTCAGGTGGGGGATGGGCTGCGTTCAGGTGGGGGATGGGCTGCGTTTAGGTGAGGGATGGGCTGCGTTTAGGTGGGGGATGGGCTGCATTCAGGTGGGGGATGGGCTGCGTTTAGGTGGGGGATGGGTTGTGCTTAGGTGGGGGGTGGGCTGTGTTTAATTGGGGGATGGGCTGCTTTTAGGTGGGGGATGGGTTGTGTTCAGGTGGGGGATGGGCTCCGTTTCGGTGGGGGATGGGTTGCATTTGGGTGGAGGGTGGGCTGCATTTAGGTAAAGGTCGGGTTGTGTTTAGGTGGGGGATGGGCTGTGTTTAGGTTGGGGGCGGGGTTTGTGTGTGGTTGTGCCATGTGTGTGGTTGGTGGCTTCCTCGGATGTGCTGTATCTGTGGTTGGTGGCCTCCTCGGATGTGCCGTGTGTGTGGTTGGTGGCCTCCTCGGATGTGCCGTGTGTGTGGTTGGTGGCCTCCTCGGATGTGCCGTGTGTGCGATTGGTGGCCTCCTCAGATGTGCTGTGTGTGTGGTTGGTGGCCTCCTCGTGATGTGCCGTGTGTGTGGTTGGTGGCCTCCTCGTGACATGCCGTGTGTGTGTGGTTGGTGGCCTCCTCAGATGTGCCATGTGTGTGGTTGGTGGCCTCCTCGAATGTGCCGTGTGCGTGGTTGGTGGCCTCCTCGTGACGTGCCTTGTGCGTGGTTGGTGGCCTCCTCGGATGTGCCGTGTGTGTGTGGTTGGTGGCCTCCTCGTGACGTGCCGTGTGTGTGGTTGGTGGCCTCCTCGTGACGTGCCGTGCGTGTAGTTGGTGGCCTCCTCGGATGTGCCGTGCATGCTGTTGGTGGCCTCCTCGGATGTGCCGTGTGTGTGGTTCATGGCCTCCTCGGATGTGCCGTGCGTGTGGTTGGTGGCCTCCTCGGATGTGCCGTGTGTGTGGTTCATGGCCTCCTCGGATGTGCCGTGTGTGTGGTTGGTGGCTTCCTCGGATGTGCCGTGTGTGTGGTTGGTGGCTTCCTCGGCTGTGCTGTGTGTGGTTGGTGGCCTCCTCGGACGTGCTGTGCGTGTGGTTCATGGCCTCCTCGGATGTGCTGTGTGTGTGTGGTTGGTGGCCTCCTCGGATGTGCCGTGCATGTGGTTGGTGGCCTCCTCGGATGTGCCATGTGTGTGGTTGGTGGCCTCCTCAGATGTGCTGTGTGTGTGGTTGGTGGCCTCCTCGTGACGTGCCGTGTGTGTGGTTGGTGGCCTCCTAGTCTCTAATTCTTCCACTTTTCTCCTTCAGGGTGAAATTCAGAACCTTTCCTCTCTGACTCCGGATGGAGAAGCCAGTCTTCTGTGGCCAGTTGGCGTCAACCCACCATTCACCCCGAAGTCCCACTTTGACTTGCTGACTTGGGAATACTTCACAGAGACGCACACGTTCTCCTGCCACGATGGGGCCCCCAAGTGTCCCCTGCAAGGAGTTTGGTTGTTGGATGTCCAGCAGGTGCTGGAAGAGGCTCTCGAGCAGCTCAATCATCGCTATCATCCTTGGCTTCACTTCAGAAAGCGCCATCTGCTGAACGGGTACAGACGCTTTGATCCCACCCGTGGGATGGAGTACACCCTGGACCTGGTGCTTGAAGCCACCACGAAGAAGGGTCACGCTGGAGTCATCATCAAGCGCCTTAGCCTGCTGCGCCCCCTGGGCCTTGTGGAAATTCTTCCCATGCCATATGTGACTGAGGCCACGCCGGTGCAGGTGGTGGTACCTTTGATGCCGGCCGATGCTGGCCACATTTCAGCTTTTCTTGATGCCTTTGCCACAAACCTTCTGGACCCACAGGAGAACGTGGCCCTGACTGTGCTGCTGGTGTATGACATGACCTCCTCGGGGCAGGTGCAGGACGTGTTTGAGGGGGTGCGGAGCATGGTGTCAGAACTGGAGAGCCGGTACACCTTCCTACGTCTGCAAGTGACCAGCGTCCACGCCGAGATCCCCTCCCAGATCCGTCTGATGGAAATCATCTCCAAGAAGCATCCCATGGAGACACTTTTCCTTCTGCTAAGTGTTTGGAGTGAAGTGACCACGGAGGCGTTGAACCGCTGCCGGATGAACGCCATCAGTGCGTGGCAGGTCTTCTCTCCCGTCCACTATCAGGAATACAACCCCGACATGTCCCGACGCAGCTTCTCCACTCCGCCCTCTACGGACTTCCTCCACGATGGCCACTTTGACCGATTCTCCTCCTCGGAATTCTGCTTCTATAACTCTGACTTCATGGCAGCCCGCAACAGAATGGCCACGGAGGTGGGAGCTCCGGAGGATGAGGAGGAGAACGGTGCCGGCATGGAGCTTCTGGAACTGTTCCTCAGACACTCCCAGCTGCACATCTTCAGGGCTCTGGAGCCAGCATTGGTGCAAAGGTTCTCCCTGAAAAAGTGCAGCACCCTCCAATCAGGAGAGGGTTACCACCGCTGTGTCCTCAGCAACCTGGAGTCCCTCGGCTCTCGGATTCAGCTGGCCACGGCTCTCTTTAACCAGGACCAGACCAACAGCACCTAAACTGAGATCAGTCCCACGTGACCACACCAACAGCACCTAAACTGAGATCAGTCCCACGTGACCACACCAACAGCACCTAAACTGAGACCAGTCCCACGTGACCACACCAACAGCACCTAAACTGAGACCAGTCCCACGTGACCACACCAACAGCACCTAAACTGAGACCAGTCCCACGTGACCACACCAACAGCACCTAAACGGAGACCAGTCCCAGGTGACCACACCAACAGCACCTAAACTGAGACCAGTCCCACGTGACCACACCATCAGCACCTAAACTGAGACAGCCCCACGTGACCACAACAACAGCACCTAAACTGAGACAGCCCCACGTGACCACAACAACAGCACCTAAACTGAGACCAGTCCCACGTGACCACACCAACAGCACCTAAACTGAGACAGCCCCACGTGACCACACCAACAGCACCTAAACTGAGACAGCCCCACGTGACCACACCAACAGCACCTAAACTGAGACAGCCCCACGTGACCACACAAACAGCACCTAAACTGAGACCAGTCCCACGTGACCACACCAACATCACCTAAACTGAGACCAGTCCTACATGACCACAACAGCACCTAAACTGAGACCAGTCCCACGTGACCACACCAACATCACCTAAACTGAGACCAGTCCTACATGACCACAACAGCACCTAAACTGAGACCAGCCCCACGTGACAACAACAGCACCTAAACTGAGACCAGTCCCACGTGACTAGACCAACAGCACCTAAACTGAGACCAGTCCCACGTGACCACAACAACAGCACCTAAACTGAGACCAGTCCCACGTGACTAGACCAACAGCACCTAAACTGAGACCAGTCCCACGTGACTAGACCAACAGCACCTAAACTGAGACCAGTCCCACGTGACTAGACCAACAGCACCTAAACTGAGACCAGTCCCACGTGACTAGACCAACAGCACCTAAACTGGGACCAGTCCCACGTGACCACACCATCAGCACCTAAACTGGGACCAGTCCCAAATGACTAGACCAACAGCACCTAAACTGAGACCAGTCCCACATGACCACACCAACAGCACCTAAACTGAGACCAGTCCCACGTGACCACACCAACAGCACCTAAACTGGGACCAGTCCCACGTGACCACACCAACAGGACCTAAACCTGGACTACCATGCTGGAGGTGCCTGTACTGATATGTGCTGCTGTGATGTCACATCAAGATGCAAATAAATGTCTTTATATTTTACTATAATGTGCCGAGTTCCGTGGTGTCTGTACCTGAAGGTCCCTTGTCCTCCCAATCATGGACCGTCGGTAGACGTCTGGCCGGGGAGTTTGGTGTTCCGTGTTCCTGTACCTGAAGGTCCCTTGTCCTCCCAATCATGGACCGTCGGTAGGCGTCTGGCCGGGGAGTTTGGTGTTCCGTGGTGTCTGTACCTGCAGGTCCCTTGTCCTCCCAATCATGGACCGTCGGTAGACGTCTGGCCGGGGAGTTTGGTGTTCCGTGGTGTCTGTACCTGCAGGTCCCTTGTCCTCCCAATCATGGACCGTCGGTAGACGTCTGGCCGGGGAGTTTGGTGTTCCGTGGTGTCTGTACCTGAAGGTCCCTTGTCCTCCCAATCATGGACCGTCGGTAGACGTCTGGCCGAGGAGTTTGGTGTTCCGTGTTCCCTGTACCTGAAGGTCCCTTGTCCTCCCAATCATGGACCGTCGGTAGGCGTCTGGCCGGGGAGTTTGGTGTTCCGTGGTGTCTGTACCTGAAGGTCCCTTGTCCTCCCAATCATGGACCGTCGGTAGACGTCTGGCCGAGGAGTTTGGTGTTCCGTGTTCCCTGTACCTGAAGGTCCCTTGTCCTCCCAATCATGGACCGTCGGTAGGCGTCTGGCCGGGGAGTTTGGTGTTCCGTGTTCCCTGTACCTGAAGGTCCCTTGTCCTCCCAATCATGGACCGTCGGTAGGCGTCTGGCCGGGGTGTTCTGTGTTCTGATATTGTATCTGATCTTCTTCCCGGAACTCCTGTGAGATCCTTCAGCAGGTTGGATGGGTTAGACGTCCCGTGTCTGTGGGCTTCCACAGGCGAATGCAGGAACTTCTATCCAACTTCAGCTGCTTTCTCCTCCCCATAGACTTGCATGAAGGGAACACAAGCCCATTGACTCTTGCCCTAGATGTCACACATAGCTGGGACTAAGGGGGGGACTGGGCCAGGACATAAGGGGGGTGCTGGGCCAGGACATAAGAGGGGGCTGGGCCAGGACATAAGGGGGGGACTGGGCCAGGACATAAGGGGGGGCTGGGCCAGAACATAGGAGGGGCTGGGCCAGGACATAAGGAGGGGACTGGGCCAGGACATAAGGAGGGGACTGGGCCAGGACATAAGAGGGGGCTGGGCCAGGACATAAGGGGGGGTCTGGGCCAGGACATAAGGGGGGGTCTGGGCCAGGACATAAGGGGGGCTGGGCCAGGACATAATGGGGGCTGGGCCAGGACATAAGGGGGGGGCTGGGCCAGGACATAAGGGGGGGGGACTGGGTCAGGACATAAGGGGGGGGGACTGGGTCAGGACATAAGGGGGGGGGGACTGGGTCAGGACATGAGGGGGCTGGGCCAGGACATAAGGAGGGGACTGGGCCAGGACATAAGGAGGGGACTGGGCCAGGACATAAGGAGGGGACTGGGCCAGGACATAAGGGGGGGCTGGGCCAGGACATAAGGGGGGGGACTGGGCCAGGACATAAGGGGGGGGGACTGGGTCAGGACATGAGGGGGCTGGGCCAGGACATAAGGAGGGGGGCTGGGCCAGGACATAAGGGGGGGCTGGGCCAGGACATAAGGGGGGGCTGGGCCAGGACAATGGCAGCACAGAGGAGAAGGAACAAGTCCATGATCTTCAGAGTTCCCTGTTGATTCCACGGCTTCCTTCACACGGCACCAGAGACATTACACGAGTTTTCTGGAGGAATGTTCCTGCGTGGTGATTGGTCCGTCACTTGCGTACATAACTTGTCCTTCTGATGATTTCTCTCTCCCTTTGTGTAGATTTATGTGTATACATGCATCAGCACGGAAATCACATGTTCTTGGACGCAGATTTTTGGATTCTGTGTTCTGGATCTGGAAGCGGCTCATGTTTGCGCTCTGGTATGAATGGCTCCATTATAATCAGTGTAGCGGAGTTCAGATCCGGAATTCCAACCCTAATCCTGAGCCCAGTAAGAAATCGTCCAAAGATCGGCCATGGAAATATGGAACCAGAACACAACCCGAGTGATGTGAGATCATTGCTGACCGCTTCAGTGAAATCTTCTGGATTGTCTCCCCGTCTCACCTGAGGAATCAGAAGCGTCTTCTGGATTGTCTCCCCGTCTCACCTGAGGAATCGGAAGCGTCTTCTGGATTGTCTTCCCATCTCACCTGAGGAATCGGAAGCGTCTTGCGGATTGTCTTCCCATCTCACCTGAGGAATCGGAAGCGTTTTCTGGATTGTCTTCCCATCTCACCTGAGGAATCGGAAGCGTTTTCTGGATTGTCTTCCCATCTCACCTGAGGAATCGGAAGCGTCTTCTGGTATCACCTGTGGAATCGGCGTCTAGATTGTCTTCCCATATCACCCATGGAATCGGAGACGTCTTTCTGGATTGTCTTCCCGGATCACCTGTGGAATCGGCTTCTGGATTGTCTCCCCGGATCACCTGTGGAATCGGCTTCTGGATTGTCTCCCCGGATCACCTTTGGAATCAGCTTCTGGATTGTCTCCCCGGATCACCTGTGGAATCGGCTTCTGGTTTGTCTCCCCGGATCACCTGGGGAATCGGCTTCTGGTTTGTCTCCTCGTTTTACCTGGGGAATCGGAAGCGTCTTCTGGATTTTCTCACCTGGGGAATCGGAAGCGTCTTCTGGATTGTCTCACCTGGGGAATCGGAAGCGTCTTCTGGATTGTCTCACCTGGGGAATCGGAAGCATCTTCTGGATTTTCTCACCTGGGGAATTGGAAGCGTCTTCTGGATTTTCTCACCTGTGGAATTGGAAGTGTCTTCTGGATTGTCTCCCCGGATCACCTGTGGAATCGGCTTCTGGTTTGTCTCCCTGTATCACCTGTGGAATCGGCTTCCAGATTGTCTCCCTGTATCACCTGTGGAATCAGAAGCATCCTCTACATTGTCTTCGCATCTCAGCTGTGGAATTGGAAGCATCTTCTGGATTGTCTTCCCATATCACCTATGGAATCAGCTTCTGGATTGTCTTCCCATATCACCTGTGGAATCAGCTTCTGGATTGTCTTCTGGTATCACCTGGCGAAACAGCTTCTGGATTGTCATCCTGCATCACCTGTGAGCTGCAGGGCTGAGTCCGACCATAAAGAACTTCCATTCAGTATTTCAGTGTGAGAGGAATGATGTGGAACAGGGAAGTCATTTTCAGCAGATAGACATTTCTAGAAACATGGAGTTCTGACATGATGATGTGTGAAATAAAAGGACGTGTGACCGGCCGTGAAATCCTTTTCTTGGAGAACATTCAGGGACACACAGGGAAGGGACACACGGGGAAGGGGCACACGGGGAAGGGGCACACGGGGAAGGGACACACGGGGAGGGACCACACGGTGATGGGACACACGGTGACGGGACACACGGGGAAGGGGCACACGGGGAAGGAACACAATGACCGAAGCTGCCATCACAGGAGCCATTAGCATCCAGCCTTAGAAATCTGAGCAGCAGATGCTGAAGAGTCCACGAGAAGGAGATGCTGAAGGAGATGCTGAAGAGTCCACGAGAAGGAGATGCTGAAGAGTCCACGAGAAGGAGATGCTGAAGAGTCCACGAGAAGGAGATGCTGAAGAGTCCACGAGAAGGAGATGCTGAAGGAGATGCTGAAGAGTCCACGAGAAGGAGATGCTGAAGAGTCCACGAGAAGGAGATGCTGAAGAGTCCACGAGAAGGAGATGCTGAAGAGTCCACGAGAAGGAGATGCTGAAGGAGATGCTGAAGAGTCCACGAGAAGGAGATGCTGAAGGAAATGCTGAAGAGTCCACGAGAAGGAGATGCTGAA
Organism: Staurois parvus; assembly: GCF_062004578.1. Lineage (NCBI taxonomy): Eukaryota > Metazoa > Chordata > Amphibia > Anura > Ranidae > Staurois > Staurois parvus. The sequence continues at coordinate 69,658 of NW_028320094.1, read as the reverse complement.
GGAGGTACTGAAGAGTCCACGAGAAGGAGATGCTGAAGGAAATGCTGAAGAGTCCACGAGAAGGAGATGCTGAAGAGTCCACGAGAAGGAGATGCTGAAGGAGATGCTGAAGAGTCCACGAGAAGGAGATGCTGAAGAGTCCACGAGAAGGAGATGCTGAAGAGTCCACGAGAAGGAGATGCTGAAGAGTCCACGAGAAGGAGATGCTGAAGAATCCACGAGAAGCCCCAACGTGTCCTTAGGCCTATAGATTTGAATGATGAGCTGCCAAATCACCCTGGAGATGGTGAAAGGAGCAGACTGTCCCCTACAGGGACCTCCAGGAATGACAGAGACTGTCTAGAGAAGCTGTAGCTGAGAGCTAGACATGAACAGTCTGGAACACATCCAGATAGTGGAGGGAAATGTCCTTGAGATGGCGTGGAGCGGGACATCGGGAAGGGAGAACAATATCCTGCTTAAGGTGTGTAGCACTACCCCCTTAGGAGTTGCTGAAGTTTTGGGTCCCCCTATAGTCCTGCACAGCCAGGCAACACGCATTCTCACATCTACTCACATTCAGGAGTCAGTGGCCAGTACTTGAGCTTGTTTTGAAGTTTTATTAAGGGATTTAGAACTTGGATGGGGTAAAAGGGTGTATGGGGTGCCCAGGGGAACTGAGAAACCGAGGACAACTTCCTGAACTATGTACAAGTCTTTACACAACAATCCTCTTCGTGGAGAGCTAGCCAGGATCTCTTGTAGTCCCACACCAGACTAGATATTCCTCTATCCAGCTTCCTGGAGGAATGCCTGAGCAGGGGATCCAGATAAGTCAGTCCTGGGAAGCAGGATAATCTGGATTCCCACCAGAGTGCTTCCTTCCCCTATCTGACCCAGGGGGTGCAGGTCTCCTCACTCAGTCCTCCTGTCCTGCTGGTGGGTTGGTGGCTGCCACCAAGCCTTTTGGCTGGGCCGCTCCTCCCCTGATCCTGAAGAGCATGTGATGAAGCAGTTTTAGTGGAGGAAAGGCATAGGTCAGGTTACCCTGAATCTGGGGACAAACCTGATCTGTTGTTCAACTTTAAAGCAGAACTCTGGGCAAAACGTTTTTTTTTTCATTTTGGATAGAGTAAGGGAGAGTTATAACCCCCATCAGAATTTCTTTTTTTCGCCATCTGGGTCACATTATGGAAATTTCCCTTCACTTCCTGTCCCATACCCAAACAGGAAGTGAAAGGTGTGACGAACCAACCATCCGTTTGTGATAACATTTTGCCCTTTCTGTTCCCGTTCCTTGATAAGCGGTCTCCCGTTCTCCCCTCGGTAAGCAGTCTTCCCGTCCTCCCCCCGGTAAGCGGTCTTCCCGTTCTCCCCCCGGTAAGCGGTCTCCCCGTTCTCCCCTCGGTAAGTGGTCTTCCCGTTCTCCCCCCGGTAAGCGATCTCCCCGTTCTCCCCTCGGTAAGCGGTCTTCCCGTTCTCCCCCCGGTAAGCGGTCTTCCCATTCTCCCCCCGGTAAGCGGTCTCCCCGTTCTCCCCTCGGTAAGTGGTCTTCCCGTTCTCCCCCCGTATGCGGCCTTCCCGTTCTCCCCTCGGTAAGCGGTCTCCCGGTCCTCCCACCGGTAAGCGGTCTTCCCGTTCTGCCCTCGGTAAGCGGTCTTCCCGTTCTGCCCTCGGTAAGCGGTCTTCCCGTTCTCCCCTCGGTAAGCGGTCTTCCCATTCTCACCGTGGTAAGTGGTCTTCTCGTCCTCCCCTCGGTAAGTGGTCTCCCCGTCCTCCCCTCGGTAAGCGGTCTTCCCGTTCTCCCCTCGGTAAGCGGTCTTCCCGTTCTCCCCTCGGTAAGCGGTCTTCCCGTTCTCCCCTCGGTAAGCGGTCTTCCTGTCCTCCCCTCGGTAAGCGGTCTTCCTGTTCTCCCCCTGGTAAGCGGTCTTCCCGTCCTCCCCTCGGTAAGTGGGCTCCCTGTCCTCCCCTCGGTAAGCGGTCTCCCCGTCCACCCCTCGGTAAGCCGTCTTCCCGTTCTCCCCTCGGTAAGTGGGCTCCCCGTCCTCCCCTCGGTAAGCGGCCTCCCGTCCTCCCCTCGGTAAGCGGTCTTCCTGCCCTCCCCTCGGTAAGTGGGCTCCCCGTCCTCCCCTCGGTAAGCCGTCTTCCCGTTCTCCCCTTGGTAAGTGGGCTCCCCGTCCTCCCCTCGGTAAGTGGTCTCCCCGTCCTCCCCTCGGTAAGTGGGCTCCCCGTCCTCCCCTCGGTAAGTGGGCTCCCCGTCCTCCCCTCGGTAAGCGGTCTTCCCTTTGTAAAGCTGTATATGTTTAGCAGCTGTTATGTAGACAGGCATTGTGCAGGTTGCTCGGGTAATGGGGACTTTTAGTCTCTCACTTCTCTAAATTTCATACTGTGCTGATTGTCCAGGTGGAACCAGGTGCCAGACTGGTGGGGGTGGGGGTGAAGGGGGCGGGAATTACAGCCAGGATGTGCTGTATATACTGAGCTGTGTTCAATAAAGATTCATTCATTCCCCCTACACGAAGTTCCCACATTCATTCCCCTACACGAAGTTGCGACATTCATTCATTCCCCCTACACGGAGTTCCGACTCGTGGTTTGGGATAGCAGGGAAGGATTGGTTTTGAGCTCTAATACCAACCTTGGCAGAATGCTGGAAGACTTCCCGGAAAAGGGGACCATTGGCTGAGACGCATCGCTCCGCATGAGGAAGCCCAGGTGGAACGGTTCCGCCACAATTGGTTGGCAGCGGTGGGATCTTTCCTCAATGCGGAGAAAGTCCAAACCACCAACCGGGACCCCATCTTTTTCACGGAGACATCCCTGCTCAGCCAGATGGATATATGGGACCTCCGGAAGCCAGCCCTCCAAAGCCTGCTTGTCGCTCGGGGCGGTATCACTGGCTCCAAGACCAGAGAGGAACTGTTGGACGAGATTATGGCCCTGGACCAAGCGGATGCGCACCCCACTTCACCTGCTGCGCACCCCACTTCACCTGATGCACACTCCGCTACACTTACAGCAAACACTGCTCCGCCAGAAGTGAACTCTGCTTCACAGGAGGAGTTGGAGGAACAGAGCAGCTCATCGGCTCCTGAAATGCCAGGCCCACTTAGCACCGAGGACAAGAGGTGGAGTGGCGTTTGGCTCTGTTTGGCAGCGCTTCCACCTCCGAACAGATTTCCAAGGCCCTGGACGATGCCACCCAACTGCGGCTTAGTCACTCCCGGTCATCAACCGAGGACTTGGTCTGGGAGGGGTTTACCTCCCGCCTTCTCCAGACTGCAACCGGACCAAAGAAAATTCCCTACGCTCTCACCCCAGAGGCGTACCGCTTAAAGTTCCGGGCACTCAAGAAGAAACCTCAGGACACCTTCACTGAATGGGGACACCAGTTACAACACGCTGCACGCAGCTGGGTCCGAGGGTGTCAGATCACCAAGCTGGAGGAACTGTTACATCTGCTGTTACTGGAGCAGTTTTACAATGGACTTCCAGGGGAGGACTTCCAGGGGATGTTAGACATCGGGTCCGGGACAAACACACCCTAACCTTAGCCGACGCTAGTCACTGGGCAGATGAGTATCTGGACAACAGGAGGCTAACCGAGCCTGCTATTCCCCCTGCACCTCGCCCACAACCAGTGGTGCCCACTCCGGTCACCCGAGAATGTCTCAGACCACCCACACCTGCCGACCCAAAGCGGTCTGGCCCACGCTGTAATGGCTGCAACCAAACAGGGCACATCCGCATTCATTGCCCCCGGAATCCACCAAGGTCCAGACCAGCCAACCCCCTCGGGGCACTTCCATCCGACCTACCACTCCCTATGGCCAAGCCTCTGCCTGCAGGACCACCCCAGTGACACCGCCTCTTCATGGAGGAATTTTCAACTGAGGATGAGGACATCGGGGTCTTTCACGAGGCTAACCCTCTCCAGGCTGCCACACCGGAGAATCGCCGAGATCACCAACAGGTTGTCCATGTTAACGGCCATCGGGCCCAAGGATTACAGGACACTGGGGCCATACGCACCCTAGTCCAACCCCAACTGGTACCAGACTGGGCGGTCTGTGGCCGTACGGGTAGCGGAAGGCCATGTCTACCAGATTCCTACCACAAGGCTTCCTCTGGATTGGGGGGCCGGGGCCAGGAACGTTGAAATTGGAGTAATGCAGAACCTGCCGGCTGAGGTTCTCCTTGGAAATGATCTGGGAGTCCACTTTGGCACCAAGACCCCTGCTGCAGCTAATCCGATCACCACTTGCTACCAGACTAGAGAGCATGCTGCCGCTCCACCTGCCAAGGTTCTGGTAAGAGTCGAGTACCCACCCCCTGCTGAGCTTGTCCCTGCCCTGACCTGGGATTCCCCTGCTGATTTTGCTTAAGAAACAGCTAATGACCGAACCTTAGACCCCTATAGACGGAGGGCTGGAAGTGATCCTGGGGGATTGGGAGATGTGAGGTATGAGTGGGACCAGGGCAAGTTGTACAGGGTCCACGGGGGAACAGGGGTGGGCGCTGCCCAAATACCTCACCAGCAGATGGTAGTACCGAGGAAGTATCGGCGTGACCTCCTCCAGATTGCGCATGATATTCCCCTTGCTGGGCATTTGGACCCTGCATCGCCTAACCCAGAGTTTCTTCTGGCCAGGAGTATTGGGGGATGTTCGGGACTACTGTTGGTCTTGTGAGGTCTGCCAGAAGGTAGGGAAGCAGGGAGACAGGCCCAGGGCCACTCTGAGAACCCTACCCATAGTTGGGGAACCTTTCAGTCGTATCAGTGTGGACCTAGTGGGGCCCCTGAAATGGCCTAGTCCCACAGGCATGAAGTATATCTTGATCATTGTCAACTACACCACCCGGTACCCAGAGGCCAAAGTGCCGAGAAATGTGCAGGCAGAAACAGTTGCTCAAGCCCTGCTGCAGATCTTTACTCGGGTAGGATTTCCTCGGGAGATCCAGACCAACCAAGGCACGCAGTTCACGGCCGAGCTTACCCAACAACTCTGGAAGTTGTGTGGGATCAGACCGCTGTACAGCTCTCCCTACCACCCCCAGACCAATGGGCTCTGCGAACGGTTTAATAGTACGCTGAAACAGCTCCTCCGAACGTTCACTATGTCCCATAAGGACTGGGCGTGGCATCTCCCCACCTCCTGTTCACCTATCGAGAGGTACCGCAGGAGTCCACTGGGTTCTCTCCCTTCGAGCTGCTGTACAGCCGGAGGGTTCGGGGACCCCTGGATCTCCTATGCGAACACTGGAGGGAGCAGTGGCTGAGGAGGGGACCTCAGTGGTGGCCTATGTGCTGGAGCTCAGGGAGAGGCTACAACGGTTGACGACCCTAGTACAGGACAACCTTGAGGCCGCCCAGAGCAGACAGAAACGGTGGTACGACCGGTCTGCCCGAGATCGAACGTTTCACTTAGGACAGAAAGTGTTGGCCTTGAAACCAGTCAGGCATGACAAATTACAGGCTGCCTGGCAGGGCCCGTACCAAGTGGTGGAGCAACTCTGTGATCCCACATACATTGTAGCTCGCTGTTCGGATGGAGGGATCCGGCGAACCTTCCATGTGAATATGCTGAAACCGTTCATCGAACGACAGGGGGACAGTGTAGCTGCTATTTGCGCTCCGGCTACCGATGACTCAGAAACGCTTCTTCTGCCAGGGCTGCCGGGGGACGGACAGTCCCAGCTGAGTGTAGCGGATGTAGATATCAGCACACGGCTGCCTCCCAAGGCCCAGGAACAGGCCCACCAACTGCTCCAAGAGCACCGAGGGCTGTTCTCGTCTCTGCCCGGGTACACCACCATAACTGCCCACCTGGTAGACACGCAGAGTCAGGCCCCCCTGAAGCAGGCGGCCTACCGAGTGCCCGAGTCCATCAGAGAAGGGATGAGAAAAGAGATTAAGGAAATGTTAGATTTAGGTGTGATAGAACCCTCTGACAGTCCCTGGGCCTCCCCAGTAGTCCTGGTACCCAAGAAGGATGGAACCGCCCGGTTCTGTGTGGACTACCGCAGGCTCAATGACCGGACCGTGACCGATGCATACCCCATGCCCCGGATAGACGAGCTGCTGGACCGGATGGCCAGAGGTAATTATCTTACCACCATCGATCTCTGCAAGGGGGACTGGCAGATTCCCCTGGATGCGGATGCGGTACTAAAGTCGGCATTCATCACCCCGTTCGGCTTGTACCAGTCCAGGGTCATGCCGCTTGGGATGAAGAACGCCCCGGCTACCTTTCAGAGAATGGTAGATAAGCTGCTGGATGGGCTGCAGGACTTCTCCTGCACCTATCTAGACGATATAGCTATCTACAGTGATAGTTGGGAGGATCACCTCCGGGAAGTGCTTGATCGCATTGGGCAAGCAGGGCTGACCATCCGACCTGACAAATTCCATGTTGGGGTGTCCGAGGTCCAATATCTAGGACATCGGGTAGGATGTGGGAAGCAACGACTGGCACCGGCAAAGGTGGAAGCGGTAGCAAATTGGCCCACTCCCCAAACCAAGACCCAGGTCCTTGCCTTCCTAGGCACTGCGGGGTACTACCGTAAATTCATCCCCAACTACAGCGCCATTGCTAAACCCCTAACGGATCTGACCCGGAAGAATCTGCCCCGACAGGTTGTGTGGTCCCCAGAGTGTGAAACGGCTTTCCAAAAGCTCAAACATGATCTGATCCATGCTCCTGTTTTGGCTGCTCCTAACCCTTTCAAACGGTTTTGTGTTCACGCCGATGCCTCCACCTTTGGATTGGGTGCTGTTCTGAGCCAAACCGGGGACGACGGGAACGACCATCCAGTGGCCTACCTAAGTAGAAAGTTGTTACCCTGGGAGGTGGCCTATGCTGCTGTAGAGAAAGAGTGTCTTGCCTTGGTATGGGCCCTCAAGAAATTGCAGCCCTACCTGTACGGGCGCTCCTTCACCGTACTCACCGATCATAACCCCCTGGTATGGCTAAACCGGGTCTCCGGGGACAATGGTCGTCTGCTGCGGAGCTTGGCCCTCCAACCCTACTTTACAATCCAGTACTGACCGGGGAAGCAAAACGCCAACGCGGATGGGTTGTCCCAGTAAGCCGAGTTGGAGAAGTAACCCTCTGAACCAACCAGCCCCAAGTGGACCCGTTTGAAGATCTCGCCGGGTCTGGCGGGTGTTACACAACGTGGGAGCCTTGTGACGAACTGTCCCTGTGTGATCACATTTTGCCCTTTCTGTTCCGGTTTTATTCCCTTGGTAAGCGGTCTTCCCGTTCTCCCCTCGGTAAGCGGTCTTCCCGTTCTCCCCTCGGTAAGCGGTCTTCCCGTCCTCCCCTCGGTAAATGGTCTCCCCGTTCTCCCTTTGGTAAGCGGTCTTCCCGTCCTCCCCTCGGTAAGTGGTCTCCCCGTTCTCCCCTCGGTAAGCGGTCTCCCAGTTCTCCCCTCGGTAAGCGGCCCTCCCGTTCTCCCCTCGGTAAGCGGCCTTCCCGTTCTCCCCACGGTAAGCGGCCTTCCCGTTCTCCTCTCGGTAAGCGGCCTTCCCGTTCTCCCACCGGTAAGCGGCCTTCCCTTTCTCCCCTCGGTAAGCGGTCTTCCCTTTCTCCCCTCGGTAAGCGGTCTTCCTGTTCTCCCCCCGGTAAGCGATCTTCCCGTTCTCCCCACGGTAAGCGGCCTTCCCGTTCTCCCCTCGGTAAGCGGACTTCCCGTTCTCACCATGGTAAGTGGTCTTCCCGTTCTCCCCACGGTAAGCGGTCTCCCCGTTCTCCCCTCGGTAAGCGGCCTTCCCGTCCTCCCCTCGGTAAGCGGCCTCCCCGTCCTCCCCTCGGTAAGCGGCCTTCCCGTCCTCCCCTTGGTAAGCGGCCTTCCCGTCCTCCCCACGGTAAGCGGCCTTCCCGTTCTCCCCTCGGTAAGCGGTCTTCCCATTCTCCCCCCCCCCCCATGGTAAGCGGCCTTCTCATTTTCCCCCCGGTAAGCGGTCTTCCCGCTCTCCCCCCCATGGTAAGCGGCCTTCCCGTTCTCCCCTCGGTAAGCGGTTTTCCCGTTCTCCCCATGGTAAGCGGCCTTCCCGTTCTCCCCTCGGTAAGTGGTTTTCCCGTTCTCCCCTCGGTAAGCGGTCTTCCCGTTCTCCCCTCGGTAAGTGGTCTTCCCGTTCTCCCCTCGGTAAGTGGTCTTCCCGTTCTCCCCTCGGTAAGTTGTCTCCCCGTTCTCCCCTCGGTAAGCGGCCTTCCCGTTCTCCCCTCGGTAAGTGGCCTTCCCGTTCTCCCCTCGGTAAAGCTGTTATGTAGACAGACATTCTGCAGTTTGCTTAGGTAATGGGGATTTGTAGCCTTTCACTTATTTTTCATACTGTGCTGATTGCTGCTGTATTGTGTTGTAGAGTTTTGGGTGTGGGTGGGGAACGAGGTGCCAGACTGGTGGGGGTGGAGGGGGCGGGGATCACTGCCAGCATGTACTGTATAAACTGAGCTGTGTTCAATAAAGCATTCATTCACCCTACACGAAGTTTGAACGTTCATTCATTCACCCTACACGAAGTTCGGACGTTCATTCATTCCCCCTACACGAAGTCCGGACGTTCATTCATTCCCCCTACACGAAGTTCGGACGTTCATTCATTCCCCCTACACGAAGTTCGGACGTTCATTCATTCCCCCTACACGAAGTTCGGACGTTCATTCATTCCCCCTACACGAAGTTCGGACGTTCATTCATTCACCCTACACGAAGTTCGGACGTTCATTCATTCCCCCTACACGAAGTCCGGACGTTCATTCATTCCCCCTACACGAAGTCCGGACGTTCATTCATTCCCCCTACACGAAGTCCGGACGTTCATTCATTCCCCCTACACGAAGTTTGGACGTTCATTCATTCCCCCTACACGAAGTCCGGACGTTCATTCATTCCCCCTACACGAAGTTCGGACGTTCATTCATTCCCCCTACACGAAGTCCGGACATTCATTCATTCACCCTACATGAAGTTCCAACTCGTGGTTTGGGATATCCGGGAAGGATTGTCTTTGAGCTCTAATACTCGCCTTGGCAGAGCGCTAGAAGACTTGCCGGAAAGGGGGACCATTGGCTGAGACTACTCCGCATCGCTCCGCGTGAGGAAGCCCAGGCAGAACTGTTCCACCACATTATGTAAAGATCTGAATGAACTCTTTAGCCACTTGGTGTATCTTGGCTCGTAGTGGAAGCTGCAGGTGGTAGTTGGGGGCCCCCAAGTCAACTTTTCCATCTGGACCCACCAGCTTCAAGCTACACCTCTGCTTGTTGCTGTAAGGCAGCATGGAGCTCAGGGAATCATCTGGGAAGATTGTGATGGTGGTGCAGCTGAGGAGATGGTGGGAAGGCTGAGATGGTGGGAAGGCTGAGATGGTGGGAAGGCTGAGATGGTGGGAAGGCTGAGATGGTGGGAAGGCTGAGATGTCTACCCCCACGCTGGGTAAAGGCACATCCATGCGCGGTGTGACAACCCAAACATAGGCCCATCCAGAGACAATAGGACAATTTTAAAAATGATGCAGTGCCCCTTCCTGTCAGTGGCTGGTGACCCTAATGTGTCAAGGCCAGAGGTAGGGGGCTGATTGGAGCACAGTAGAAGCTCACACCTGTCTCCCCCCATAAAGCGTAGACCCCCTGACTACAGCAGAGCTCCAAAGATGTCCTGTGGTCCTCACCAAACATGCAATGTGGATAGGTAATAAACAGAGGTCATGTCCCATCCAAACAGCCTTCACCCTCTCGGTGGACATGCCCATTGAGGAGTCTTCAGGGACATGGTTCCACCACATGGGCACAGTGCGGCTAACTACCACTTCTTCCCCACAGCACCGTCGAGGGTCAGCTGACCCAGAAAGCTGCAAAGTGAGCACCTCTGGCTAGACTGAAGATATCCTTTCTCCTAGGACACCACCAAAAGATGGCATCCAAAGCCGGCCAAGGATGGAGCGAATCTCAAGTGGTTCAGCAGGGAATGGCCAAGATTTAATACATCTATGGGCAGGCTGGTTGTACAGAAGTCAATCCATCAATTAACCAGCCTGATGGATTTTTTGCGTGTGATCGCTACTGGTAACCATCAGCAGTGATCATTGTGTTCTGGTGGCAGGGAAGGCTCCCCTCCGGCGCTGTGGGAGGGATTCATCAGCAATGACTGTGTTGATGAGGGGAATCAAGAGAATCTTTTGCATCATCTATGGTTTCCTTAGCCGCCAGTCTCCTGAAGGCAGCGGTATATTCAATGTACCTGAAGTAGGAAATCGGTTTCTCTCAGAGGAGGGAAGATGTAGATTCTTCTAGGACACCAACAAAAACAATGGCGCCTAAAGCCGGCCATAGATGGAGCGAATCTCAGCTGGTTCAGCAGGGAGTGGCCAAGATCTGAAGATAATCCATCGACTTCAGTGCAATCAGCCTGCTGGACCCTTTACGTGATTACCACCGGCGGCTATAGATGCTAGTGGCAATCATTGGGTTCTGCCGGCAGGGAAGGCTCCCCACCAGCAGATCACAATAGCACAGCGGGTGGGATTCCACCATCAACATGGACCGTGTTGATGGGGGAATCCAAGGATTTTCTTTCCTTCCACCATGGGTGGCTGTTTAGTGTGAATGAGGGTTACGTCAGACTGGCGTGCTCGCGGTTTGATATTCAGCTACAGACGGACATTTCCTCCAATCATGGCGGCTGGATTTATTATTCCTTCCCTTCCTCCAATCATGGCGGCTGGATTTATTATTCCTTCCCTTCCTCCAATCATGGCGGCTGGATTTATTATTCCTTCCCTTCCTCCAATCATGGCGGCTGGATTTATTATTCCTTCCCTTCCCCCAATCATGGTGGCTGGATTTATTATTCCTTCCCTTCCCCCAATCATGGCGGCTGGATTTATTATTCCTTCCCTTCCTCCAATCACGGTGGCTGGATTTATTATTCCTTCCCTTCCTCCAATCACGGTGGCTGGATTTATTATTCCTTCCCTTCCCCCCCATCATGACGGCTGGATTTATTATTCCTTCCCTTCCCCCAAACATGGCGGCTGGATTATTCCCTCGCTTCCAGGCCGAGTGTCTCATGTTGCCCCTCCCTTCCCCCAATCATGGGGGCTGGATTATTCCTTCCTTTCCCCCAATCTTGGTGGCTGGATTATTCCCTCCCTTCCTCCAATCATGGCGGCTGGATTATTCCTTCCCTTCCTCCAATCATGGTGGCTGGATTATTCCCTCCCTTCCAGGCCGAGTGTCTCATGCTGCCCCTCCCTTCCCCCAATCATGGCGGCTGGATTATTCCCTCCCTTCCCCCAATCATGGCGGCTGGATTATTCCCTCCCTTCCTCCAATCATGGCGGCTGGATTATTCCTTCCCTTCCTCCAATCATGGTGGCTGGATTATTCCCTCCCTTCCAGGCCGAGTGTCTCATGTTGCCCCTCCCTTCCCCCATTGGCTGACTCTACTAACAGGACGAAGCCTCATGACTGGGCCTTGGCTGGACCTTCCCAGTTCGTGGTGATGAGTGTCTCCCTAGGCCGCTGCCTGTATGGGCCCCCCAGGGCCCCGCCTCTCATACAAGCGAGTCGGACACGTTGGTAGAAATGCGTTTATTTCATGTCACTTGGTGACTCTACACACCACACAGAGCAGCTACACCGGTACAGTGATGAGCACTTCTATCTACCTGCACAGTACGAACTAACAGCCCCACCAACCCCCCAGTGCTGACCACTCGCCCACATGGCCGGGAGACCCAATCGTTTTCAATATGAAAAGACAAAGACGTGGAATACGCTCGCCCTTTGGGGCAGGAGCGGGGGGGGGGGTAAATTCATGGCTCAAGCAGAGCTTTTGAGCTTGGGATTACATCGTTTGGATCTGTATGCCAGGGGGGTGATGGGGGCTGGGGCAGAAGAGGGTGATGGGGGCTGGGGCAGAAGAGGGTGATGGGGGTTGGGGCAGAAGAGGGTGATGGGGGCTGGGGCAGAAGAGGGTGATGGGGGTTGGGGCAGAAGAGGGTGATGGGGGCTGGGGCAGAAGAGGGTGATGGGGGCTGGGAGAGAAGAGGGTGATGGGGGTTGGGGCAGAAGAGGGTGATGGGGGCTGGGGCAGAAGGGGTGATGGGGGCTGGAGCAGAAGAGGGTGATGGGGGCTGGGGCAGAAGGGGTGATGGGGGCTGGGGCAGAAGAGGGTGATGGGGGCTGGAGCAGAAGAGGGTGATGGGGGCTGGAGCAGAAGGGGTGATGGGGGCTGGGGCAGAAGGGGTGATGGGGGCTGAAGCAGAAGAGGGTGATGGGGGCTGAAGCAGAAGAGGGTGATGGGGGCAGGGCAGAAGGGGGGGGTGATGGGGGATGGGAAAGAAGGGGGGGGGTGATGGGGGCTGAAGCAGAAGAGGGTGATGGGGGCTGGGGCAGAAGGGGTGATGGGGGCTGGAGCAGAAGAGGGTGATGGGGGCTGGGGCAGGAGGGGGTGATGGGGGCTGGAACAGAAGGAGGTGATGGGGGCTGGGGCAGAAGGGGTAATGGGGGCTGGAGCAGAAGAGGGTGATGGGGGCTGGGGCAGAAGAGGGTGATGGGGGCTGGGGCAGAAGAGGGTGATGGGGGCTGGGGCAAAAGGGGGTGATGGGGGCTGGAACAGAAGGGGGCAGATGGGGGCTGGAACAGAAGGGGGCAGAAGAGGGTGATGGGGGCTGGGGCAAAAGGGGGCTGGAACAGAAGGGGGTGATGGGGGCAGGAACAGAAGGGGGTGATGGGGGCTGGGGCAGAAGAGGATGATGGGGGCTGGGGCAGAAGAGGGCTGGAACAGAAGGGGGTGATGGGGGCTGGGGCAGAAGAGGGTGATGGGGGCTGGGGCAGAAGAGGGTGATGGGGGCTGGGGCAGAAGAGGGTGATGGGGGCTGGGCAGAAGAGGGTGATGGGGGCTGGAACAGAAGGGGGCTGGAGAAGAGGGGGGGGGTGATGGGGGCTGGGGCAGAAGGGGGGGGTGATGGGGGCTGGGGCAGAAGGGGGGGTGATGGGGGCTGGGGCAGAAGAGGGGGTGATGGGGGCTGGGGCAGAAGAGGGTGATGGGGGTTGGGGCGGAAGAGGGTGATGGGGGCTGGAACAGAAGGGGGCTGGAACAGAAGGGGGCAGATGGGGCTGGGGCACAAGAGGGTGATGGGGGCAGTGGCAGAAGGGGGCTGGAACAGAAGGGGGTGATGGGGGCTGGAACAGAAGGGGGTGATGGGGGCTGGAGCAGAAGGGGGGGTGACTATGAAGGAGCTTTTTGGTCTGGATTACACCATTTGGGTCTCTATGCTGGTGGGGGAGGGGTGACTCAGGTGGAAGGTTTTGGGTCTGGATAAGATCTTTGGGCCATTCTGAACATAAGACATCCGGTGACACGGGATCCTCTAACATATGACATCCGGTGACACGGGATCCTCTAACATATGACATCCGGTGACACGGGATCCTCTAACATATGACATCCGGTGACACGGGATCCTCTAACATGACATCCGGTGACACGGGATCCTCTAACATATGACATCCGGTGACACGGGATCCTCTAACATATGACATCCGGTGACACGGGATCCTCTAACATGACATCCGGTGACACGGGATCCTCTAACATATGACATCCGGTGACACGGGATCCTCTAACATATGACATCCGGTGACACGGGATCCTCTAACATATGACATCCGGTGACACGGGATCCTCTAACATATGACATCCGGTGACACGGGATCCTCTAACATATGACATCCGGTGACACGGGATCCTCTAACATATGACATCCGGTGACACGGCAGACAGGTCTTCTCTATCAGGATCCCACCCCGGTTATCGGGGGGCGGGGTTTATTTGGAAACTCTTCCCCCGGTTATCGGTGGGCGGGGTGTATTTGGGAACTCTTCCCCCGGTTATCGGTGGGCGGGGTTTATTTGGGAACTCTTCCCCCGGTTATCGGTGGGCGGGGTTTATTTGGGAACTCTTCCCCCGGTTATCAGTGGGCGGGGTTTATTTGGGAACTCTTCCCCCGGTTATCGGTGGGCGGGGTTTATTTGGGAACTCTTCCCCCGGTTATCGGTGGGCGGGGTGTATTTGGAAAATATTCCCCCGGTTATCGGTGGGCGGGTACTATTCAAGAAATCTTCCCCCGGTTATCGGTGGGTGGGGTTTATTCGGCAAATCTTCCCTCAGTTATCGGTGGGCGGGGTTTATTTAGGAAATCTTCCCCCGGTTATCGGTGGGCGGGGTGTATTTGGGAAATCTTCCCCCGGTTATCGGTGGGCGGGGTTTATTTGGGAAATCTTCCCCCGGTTATCGGTGGGCGGGGTGTATTCGGGAAATCTTCCCCCGGTTATCGGTGGGCGGGGTTTATTTGGGAAATCTTCCCCCGGGTTATCGGTGGGCGGGGTGTATTCGGGAAATCTTCCCCCGGTTATCTGTGGGCGGGGTGTATTCGGGAAATCTTCCCCCGGTTATCGGTGGGCGGGGTGTATTCGGGAAATCTTCCCCCCGGTTATCGGTGGGCGGGGTGTATTCGGGAAATCTTCCCCCGGTTATCGGTGGGCGGGGTGTATTCGGGAAATCTTCCCCCGGTTATCGGTGGGCGGGGTTTATTTGGGAAATCTTCCCCCGGTTATCGGTGGGCGGGGTTTATTTGGGAAATCTTCCCCCGGTTATCGGTGGGCGGGGTGTATTCGGGAAATCTTCCCCCGGTTATCGGTGGGCGGGGTTTATTTGGGAACTCTTCCCCCGGTTATCGGTGGGCGGGGTTTATTTGGGAACTCTTCCCCCGGTTATCGGTGGGCGGGGTTTATTTGGGAACTCTTCCCCCGGTTATCGGTGGGCGGGGTGTATTTGGAAAATATTCCCCCGGTTATCGGTGGGCGGGTACTATTCAAGAAATCTTCCCCCGGTTATCGGTGGGTGGGGTTTATTCGGCAAATCTTCCCTCAGTTATCGGTGGGCGGGGTTTATTTAGGAAATCTTCCCCCGGTTATCGGTGGGCGGGGTGTATTTGGGAAATCTTCCCCCGGTTATCGGTGGGCGGGGTTTATTTGGGAAATCTTCCCCCGGTTATCGGTGGGCGGGGTTTATTTGGGAAATCTTCCCCCGGTTATCGGTGGGCGGGGTGTATTCGGGAAATCTTCCCCCGGTTATCGGTAGGCGGGGTTTATTTGGGAAATCTTCCCCCGGTTATCGGTGGGCGGGGTGTATTCGGGAAATCTTCCCCCGGTTATCGGTGGGCGGGGTGTATTCAGGAAATCTTCCCCCCGGTTATCGGTGGGCGGGGTGTATTCGGGAAATCTTCCCCCGGTTATCGGTGGGCGGGGTTTATTTGGGAAATCTTCCCCCCGGTTATCTGTGGGCGGGGTGTATTCGGGAAATCTTCCCCCGGTTATCGGTGGGCGGGGTTTATTTGGGAAATCTTCCCCCGGTTATCTGTGGGCGGGGTGTATTCGGGAAATCTTCCCCCGGTTATCGGTGGGCGGGGTTTATTTGGGAAATCTTCCCCCCGGTTATCTGTGGGCGGGGTGTATTCGGGAAATCTTCCCCCGGTTATCGGTGGGCGGGGTTTATTTGGGAAATCTTCCCCCGGTTATCTGTGGGCGGGGTGTATTCGGGAAATCTTCCCCCGGTTATCGGTGGGCGGGGTTTATTTGGGAAATCTTCCCCCGGTTATCGGTGGGCGGGGTTTATTTGGGAAATCTTCCCCCGGTTATCGGTGGGCGGGGTGTATTCGGGAAATCTTCCCCCGGTTATCGGTGGGCGGGGTGTATTCAGGAAATCTTCCCCCGGTTATCGGTGGGCGGGGTTTATTTGGGAAATCTTCCCCCGGTTATCGGTGGGCGGGGTGTATTCGGGAAATCTTCCCCCGGTTATCGGTGGGCGGGGTGTATTCAGGAAATCTTCCCCCGGTTATCGGTGGGCGGGGTTTATTTGGGAAATCTTCCCCCGGTTATCGGTGGGCGGGGTTTATTTGGGAAATTGTATTTTTTTTAATACAAAAGTAAAAAGTGAATGAAATGTTTTGTGATGCAGAAGACGTGACGCCCCCCATGATGGAGACCCTCATCTGTCAGCTCTGTGGGGGAGACATCAAACTGCTGTCCCTGTATACAAAAATAATACTGAAGAGGGTAATCTGCCAGGGGGGGTATCCTGGCAGGATGGGGTATCCTGGCGGGAGGGGGTATCCTGGCGGGAGGGGGTATCCTGGCAGGAGGGGGTATCCTGCCCGGATGGGGAAACCTGCCTGGAGGGGTAATCTGCCAGGGGGGGGTAACCTTCCAGGAGGGGGTAGCCTGCCGGGAGGGGGAAACCTGCCTAGAGGGGTAACCTGCCCAGAGGGGGAAACCTGCCAGGGGGGGGTAACCTTCCAGGAGGGGTATCCTGCCCGGAGGGGGAAACCTGCCTAGAGGGGTAACCTGCCTGGAGGATCCTGACCAGAAACGTCCCTCCCTCGCGGCTCCCACTTTGGTTCAGTCCAGATGCAGCGTGGGCTCGGTGCCGAGAGTCCAGACCCTTCACACAATGGTCAATAACATGTCTGGAACATGAATCGGACGTCTGGAACATGTATCGGCACGTCTGGAACATGAATCGGACGTCTGGAACATGTATCGGCACGTCTGGAACATGAATCGGACGTCTGAAACATGAATCGGACGTCTGGAACATGAATCGGACGTCTGGAACATGAATCGGACGTCTGGAACATGAATCGGACGTCTGGAACATGAATCGGACGTCTGGAACATGTATCGGCACGTCTGGAACATGTATCGGCACATCTGGAACATGTATCGGCACGTCTGGAACATGAATCGGACGTCTAGAACATGTATCGGCACGTCTGGAACATGTATCGGACGTCTGGAACATGTATCGGCACGTCTGGAACATGTATCGGCACGTCTGGAACATGAATCGGACGTCTAGAACATGTATCGGCACGTCTGGAACATGTATCGGCACGTCTGGAACATGTATCGGCACGTCTGGAACATGTATCGGCACGTCTCGGTCGGCTCCGGCATTGTACGGGTAAGGATGTCTCCTGGGAGGAACGTGGTGGAACGAGATGGGACAGAGGCATGCAGAGCCCAGGACGAGGCAGCACCGGGACGTTGGTAGAACTTGTCCTTTGTGGGTCAGTCAGGAGTGAAGGCCACAAAGGACTCGGATGCTGGGACGAGCGGTTCTGGAATTATGTGTTTCGGACCCCCAGAGATTGTTCCAATTCTTGTCTTCTCTGCTGGATCTGAAAGAGATGAGAGTAGGGTGAGTCCTTCCAGGAGAACCTACCAGACGGACATTAGAGTCCACGATGGGAAGTTCCTGTCCTGGGGTAGGAGATCCCACGGCTCCTGTCCAGGGGAGGAGGAGATCCCACGGCTCCTGTCCAGGGGAGGAGGAGATCCCACGGCTCCTGTTCCGGGGAGGAGGAGATCCCACGGCTCCTGTTCCAGGGAGGAGGAGATCCCACGGCTCCTGTTCCGGGGAGGAGGAGATCCCACGGCTCCTGCCCCTGGGAGGAGACGATCCCACGGCCCCTGTCCCAGGGAGGAGGAAAGCCCACGGCCCCTGTCCCGGGGAGGAGGAGGTCCCACGGCTCCTGTCCAGGGGAGGAGGAGGTCCCACGGCTCCTGTCCCGGGGAGGAGGAGGTCCCACGGCTCCTGTCCCGGGGAGGAGGAGGTCCCACGGCTCCTGTCCAGGGGAGGAGGAGATCCCACGGCTCCTGTCCCGGGGAGGAGGAGGTCCCACGGCTCCTGTCCCGGGGAGGAGGAGGTCCCACGGCTCCTGTCCCGGGGAGGAGGAGGTCCCACGGCTCCTGTCCAGGGGAGGAGGAGATCCCACGGCTCCTGTCCCGGGGAGGAGGAGATCCCACGGCTCCTGTCCCGGGGAGGAGGAGATCCCACGGCTCCTGTCCCGGGGAGGAGGAGATCCCACGGCTCCTGTCCCGGGGAGGAGGAGATCCCACGGCTCCTGTCCCGGGGAGGAGGAGATCCCACGGCTCCTGTCCAGGGGAGGAGGAGGTCCCACGGCCCCTGTCCAGGGGAGGAGGAGATCCCACGGCCCCTGTCCCGGGGAGGAGGAGGTCCCACGGCCCCTGTCCAGGGGAGGAGATCCCACGGCCCCTGTCCCGGGGAGGAGGAGATCCCACGGCCCCTGTCCCGGGGAGGAGGAGGTCCCACGGCCCCTGTCCCGGGGAGGAGGAGGTCCCACGGCCCCTGTCCAGGGGAGGAGGAGATCCCACGGCCCCTGTCCCGGGGAGGAGGAGGTCCCACGGCCCCTGTCCAGGGGAGGAGGAGGTCCCACGGCCCCTGTCCAGGGGAGGAGGAGATCCCACGGCCCCTGTCCCGGGGAGGAGGAGATCCCACGGCCCCTGTCCCGGGGAGGAGGAGATCCCACGGCCCCTGTCCCGGGGAGGCGGAGATCCCTCGGCTCACCAAACATTCGGAGGATGAGGAGGCGGACATTCACAACTTTCTATAAGTACGGTTGTCATGAAAAGTCTCCCTCCTCTCGCGGGAATGGTGACATTTCATTATTGATGATGAAAATCTGACCGATCGTGTCTTTTACTGAAGGAAGGTGATGATAGGACGACATGTAATTCCTAAACCCCTCAAATGGCCCGGATCAGAAGTCTCCGTCCCCTTGGATCTGAAGTCTCCACCCCCCCCGATACTGAAGTCTCCTCCCCCAGAGCAGAAGTCTCCTCCCCCAGAGCAGAAGTCTCCTCCCCCAGAGCAGAAGTCTCCGCCCTCCAGATCAGAAGTCTCCGCCCTCCAGAGCAGAAGTCTCCGCCCTCCAGAGCAGAAGTCTCCGCCCTCCAGATCAGAAGTCTCCTCTCCTGGATCAGAAGTCTCCGTCCCCCCGGATCTGAAGTCTCCGTCCCCCCGGATCAGAAGTCTCCGTCCCCCCGGATCTGAAGTCTCCGTCCCCCCGGATCTGAAGTCTCCGTCCCCCCGGATCTGAAGTCTCCGTCCCCCCGGATCAGAAGTCTCCGTCCCCCCGGATCAGAAGTCTCCGTCCCCCCGGATCTGAAGTCTCCACCCCCGGACCAGAAGTATCCGCCCCCGATCAGAAGTCTCCTCCCCCCGATCAGAAGTCTCCTCCCCCCGATCAGAAGTCTCCTCCCCCGGATCAGAAGTCTCCTCCCTCGGATCAGAAGTCTCCTCCCTCGGATCAGAACTCTCCTCCCACGGAGCAGAAGTCTCCTCCCCCGGACCAGAAGTCTCCGCCCCCCGGATCAGAAGTCTCCGCCCCCGGATCAGAAGTCTCCGCCCCCGGATCAGAAGTCTCCGCCCCCGGATCAGAAGTCTACTCCCCCGGATCAGAAGTCTCCTCTCCTGGATCAGAAGTCTCCTCCCCCGGATCAGAAGTCTACTCCCCCGGATCAGAAGTCTCCTCTCCTGGATCAGAAGTCTCCTCCCCCGGATCAGAAGTCTACTCCCCCGGATCAGAAGTCTCCTCTCCTGGATCAGAAGTCTCCTCTCCTGGATCAGAAGTCTCCTCCCCTGGATCAGAAGTCTCCTCCCCCCGATCAGAAGTCTCCTCCCTCGGATCAGAAGTCTCCTCCCTCGGATCAGAAGTCTCCTCCCTCGGATCAGAAGTCTCCTCCCCCCGATCAGAAGTCTCCTCCCTCGGATCAGAAGTCTCCTCCCTCGGATCAGAAGTCTCCTCCCTCGGATCAGAACTCTCCTCCCACGGAGCAGAAGTCTCCTCCCCCGGACCAGAAGTCTCCGCCCCCCGGATCAGAAGTCTCCGCCCCCGGATCAGAAGTCTCCGCCCCCGGATCAGAAGTCTCCGCCCCCGGATCAGAAGTCTCCGCCCCCGGATCAGAAGTCTACTCCCCCGGATCAGAAGTCTCCTCTCCTGGATCAGAAGTCTCCTCCCCTGGATCAGAAGTCTCCTCCCCATAACAGAAGTCTCCTCCCCCAGATCAGAAGTCTCCTTCCCCAGACCAGAGGTCTCCGCTCCCCAGATCAGAAGTTTCCTCCCCAGGATCAGAAGTCTCCTCCCCCAAATCAGAAGTCTCCTCTCCTGGATCAGAAGTCTCCTTCCCTGGATCAGAAGTCTCCTCCCCCAGACCAGAAGTCTCCACCCCCCAGATCTGAAGTTTCCTCCCCAGAATCAGAAGTCTCCTCCCCCGGATCAGAAGTCTCCTGCCATGGATCAGAAGTCTCCTCCCCGGATCAGAAATCTCCTCCCATGGATCAGAAGTCTCCACCCTCGGATCAGAAGTCTCCTCCCCCTCAGAATGTCCCGCCTTGGTACAGACACACAAGGGGACACACACAGGTTACCATGGCAATTAAAGGGAAATTTCCCACATCTGTGGCTTCTTACATTACTATCAGTCTCTGTGTATAAATAGTCGGTGAGTTTGTTCGCTGTCACATGGAGGCACTGAGCAGGCCAGATACTGAGCCATGGGGAGCAGAAAAGAACCGTCAAAAGTCCTGCGTAACAAGGTCCCGGAACTTTATAAAGATGGAAAAGTATATAAAGAGATATCCAAAGCCATGAATATGCTGGTCAGTCCTGTCCAATCACGGATTAGGAAGTGGGAACTTTGGGGATCTCTTGATACCGAGCCAAGGTCAGGTAGACCAAGAGAGATTGGAGCCACAATACAACGAACAAAAATGAGCTGCATGGTGGAGTTGCCAGAAAGAAGCCTTTACCCCCCTCTATAGGTACACACGGTGTACGGAGGAGGCCATGCCGAACCCCCTCTATAGGTAAACACGGCGTATGGGGGAGGCCACGCCGAACCCCCTCTATAGGTACACACGGCGTACGGAGGCGACCACGCCGAACCCCCTCTATAGGTAAACACGGCGTACGGAGGAGGCCATGCCGAACCCCCTCTATAGGTACACACGGCGTACGGAGGCGACCACGCCGAACCCCCTCTATAGGTAAACACGGCGTACGGAGGAGGCCATGCCGAACCCCCTCTATAGGTACACACGGCGTACGGAGGCGGCCACGCCGAACCCCCTCTATAGGTAAACACGGCGTACGGAGGAGGCCACGCCGAACCCCCTCTATAGGTACACACGGCGTACGGAGGCGACCACGCCGAACCCCCTCTATAGGTAAACACGGCGTACGGAGGAGGCCATGCCGAACCCCCTCTATAGGTACACACGGTGTACGGAGGAGGCCATGCCGAACCCCCTCTATAGGTAAACACGGCGTATGGGGGAGGCCACGCCGAACCCCCTCTATAGGTACACACGGCGTACGGGGGAGACCACGCCGAACCCCCTCTATAGGTAAACACGGCGTACGGAGGCGGCCACGCCGAACCCCCTCTATAGGTACACACGGCGTACGGAGGCGGCCACGCCGAACCCCCTCTATAGGTACACACGGCGTACGGAGGCGGCCACGCCGAACCCCCTCTATAGGTACACACGGCGTACGGAGGCGGCGACGCCGAACCCCCTCTATAGGTACACACGGCGTACGGAGGCGGCCACGCCAAACCCCCTCTATAGGTACACACGGCGTACGGAGGCGGCCACGCCGAACCCCCTCTATAGGTACACACGGCGTACGGAGGCGGCCACGCCGAACCCCCTCTATAGGTACACACGGCGTACGGAGGCGGCCACGCCGAACCCCCTCTATAGGTACACACGGCGTACGGAGGCGGCCACGCCGAACCCCCTCTATAGGTACACACGGCGTACGGAGGCGGCCACGCCGAACCCCCTCTATAGGTACACACGGCGTACGGGGGAGACCACGCCGAACCCCCTCTATAGGTACACATGGTGTACGGAGGAGACCACGCCGAACCCCCTCTATAGGTACACACGGCGTACGGAGGCGACCACGCCGAACCCCCTCTATAGGTACACACGGCGTACGGAGGCGACCACGCCGAACCCCCTCTATAGGTAAACACGGCGTACGGAGGCGGCCACGCCGAACCCCCTCTATAGGTACACACGGCGTACGGAGGCGGCCACGCCGAACCCCCTCTATAGGTACACACGGCGTACGGGGGAGACCACGCCGAACCCCCTCTATAGGTACACATGGTGTACGGAGGAGACCACGCCGAACCCCCTCTATAGGTACACACGGTGTATGGAGGAGACCATGCCGAACCCCCTCTATAGGTACACACGGTGTATGGAGGAGACCACGCCGAACCCCCTCTATAGGTACACACGGTGTATGGAGGAGACCATGCCGAACCCCCTCTATAGGTACACACGGTGTATGGAGGAGACCATGCCGAACCCCCTCTATAGGTACACACGGTGTACGGAGGAGACCATGCCGAACCCCCTCTATAGGTACACACGGTGTACGGAGGAGACCATGCCGAACCCCCTCTATAGGTACACACGGCGTACGGGGGAGACCACGCCGAACCCCCTCTATAGGTACACACGGTGTATGGAGGCGGCCATGCCGAACCCCCTCTATAGGTACACATGGTGTATGGAGGAGACCATGCCGAACCCCCTCTATAGGTACACACGGTGTACGGGGGAGACCACGCCGAACCCCCTCTATAGGTACACACGGTGTACGGAGGAGACCATGCCGAACCCCCTCTATAGGTACACACGGCGTACGGAGGCGGCCACGCCGAACCCCCTCTATAGGTACACACGGTGTATGGAGGAGACCATGCTGATTTCCATTCTCAGTGGCTTGTGTCTTAGGATGATTGTCTCACAGAGAGATGTTGCTTGTGCTGCACATGGGGGGATATCTCACCTTACAGTAAAAGTAGCGGCTGACCGCCTCCTGTGACCAGGGTTCTTGGTAGAAGTCGGCTCTCCGTTCCTGTTCCGGGTTCCCCACGACATCAGTCATGATCTAAAAAGAGAACAGAGGAAGAGGGGGTCACTGGTCGTGATAAGCGGGGTCACTCATCATGATAAGCGGGGTCACTGGTCATGATAAGCGGCGTCACTCGTCGTGATAAGCGGGGGTCACTGGTCGTGATAAGCGGGGTCACTGGTTGTGATAAGCCTTTTAACTCGTCGTGATAAGCGGGGTCACTCGTCGTGATAAGCGGAGTCACTCGTTGTGATAAAAGGGGTTACTCATGATAAGCGGGGTCACTCGTCGTGATAAGCGGGGTCACTCGTCGTGATAAGCAGGGGTCACTCGTCGTGATAAGCAGGGTCACTCGTCGTGATAAGAGGGGTCACTCGTTGTGAAAACAGGGGTCACTCATGATAAGCGGGGTCACTTGTGATAAGCGGGGGTCACTCGTCGTGATAAGCGGGGTCACTCATCTTGATAAGCGGGGTCACTCGCCTTGATAAGCGGGAGTCACTCGTCTTGATAAGCGGGAGTCACTCGTCGTGATAAGCGGGGTCACTCGTCGTGATAAGCGGGGGTCACTCATCTTGATAAGCGGGAGTCACTCGTCTTGATAAGCGGGAGTCACTCGTCGTGATAAGCGGGGTCACTCGTCGTGATAAGCGGGGGTCACTCATCTTGATAAGCGGGGTCACTCGTCGTGATAAGCAGGGTCACTCGTCGTGATAAGCGGGGGTCACTCATCTTGATAAGCGGGGTCACTCGTCGTGATAAGCGGAGTTACTCGTCGTGATAAGAGGGGTCACTCGTTGTGATAACAGGGGTCACTCATGATAAGCGGGGTCACTTGTGATAAGCGGGGGTCACTCGTCGTGATAAGCGGGGTCACTCATCTTGATAAGCGGGGTCACTCATTGTGATAAGCGGAGTCACTCGTCGTGATAAGCGGGAGTCACTCGTCGTGATAAGCGGGGGTCACTCATCTTGATAAGCGGGGGTCACTCATCTTGATAAGCGGGGTCACTCGTCGTGATAAGCGGAGTCACTCGTCGTGATAAGCGGGGGTCACTCATCTTGATAAGCGGGGGTCACTCGTCGTGATAAGCGGGGGTCACTCATCTTGATAAGCGGGGTCACTCGTCGTGATAAGTGGAGTCACTCGTCGTGATAAGCGGGGGTCACTCGTTGTGATAAGCGGGGTCACTCGTGATAAGCGGGGGTCACTCGTCATGATAAGCAGGGGTCCCTCGTCGTGATAGGTGTCATGGAGGCCAGCTCAGGTGGACAGTACTTTGTCCTCTTACTTTCAGGTCCCGGCTCTGGGACAGAAGCCAGTCTTGGATATATCCTTTTGGATCCCTTGAAAAGCTTAACATGAAATCTCTCTGAATTTTCAGCTGATTGATGGATTCAATCGTTTCGTGGATCTAGAGATGAAGAGATCAGACAGGAATCAGTCTAGGAACATCACAACAGACCCAATGATAGTTCAGCTAGAGGAAACGGCCACCATCCCTGAGGACACAGCAAACCAGGACCATGATGGTGTCTAGAGAGGGTTCCACCTTCATAATTCCCAACCTTCTGAGTGGCGTTGGAGGACTCTGGATAGGGTGAAGGAGGGTTAGAACCTTGGCCAACTGTCTATTGCTGCCTGTGTCCCCATTTGGGAAACTTCTGACTCCTCCTCACTTCCTGTTTATTTGAGGGGCATAAAACAGAAGAAGTACTATTCATAATAACGAAGGGTTGGGAGGTGTTGGAGATGGGAGGGGTAAGGAGGAGTTGGAGTTGGGAGGTGTTGGAGATGGGAGTGGTTGGGAGGTGTTGGAGTTGGGAGGAGTTGAGAGGTTTTGGGAGTTGAGAGGGGTAAGAAGGTGTTGGAGTTGGGAGGGGTTGGAGATGGGAGGCTTAAGGAGGTGCTGGAGTT
This sequence comes from Staurois parvus, assembly GCF_062004578.1. NCBI lineage: Eukaryota > Metazoa > Chordata > Amphibia > Anura > Ranidae > Staurois > Staurois parvus. The sequence continues at coordinate 44,948 of NW_028320094.1, read as the reverse complement.
GGGAGGGGAAAGGAGGTGTTGGAGTTGGGAGGGGAAAGGAGGTGTTGGAGTTGGGAGGGCTTGGGAGGTGTTGGAGTTGGGAGGGCTTGGGAGGTGTTGGAGTTGGGAGGAGTTGAGAGGTTTTGGGAGTTGAGAGGGGTAAGAAGGTGTTGGAGTTGGGAGGAGTAAGAAGGTGTTGGAGTTGGGAGGTGATGGAGTTGGGAGGCGTAAGGAGGTGTTGGAGTTGGGAGGGATTGGAGATGTGAGGCGTAAGGAGGTGTTGGAGTTGGGAGGTGTTGGAGTTGGGAGGGCTTGGGAGGTGTTGGAGTTGGGAGGAGTTGAGAGGAGTTGGGAGGGGTAAGAAAATGTTGGAGTTGGGAGGTGTAAGAAGGTGTTGGAGTTGGGAGGAGTTGGAGTTGGGAGGGGTAAGGAGGAGTTGGGAGGGGTAAGGAGGAGTTGGGAGGGGTAAGGAGATGTTGGGAGTTGGGAGGGGTAAGGAGGAGTTGGAGTTGGGAGGGGTAAGGAGGTGTTGGAGTTGGGAGGGGTAAGGAGGTGTTGGAGCTGGGAGGGGTAAGGAGGTGTTGGAGCTGGGAGGGGTAAGGAGGTGTTGCAGTTGGGAGGGGTAAGGAGGTGTTGGAGTCGGAAGGGGTAAGGAGGTGTTGGAGTCGGCAGGGGTTGAGAGGTGTTGGAGTTGGGAGGGGTAAGGAGGTGTTGGAGTTGGGAGGGGTAAGGAGGTGTTGGGAGGGGTAAGGAGGTGTTGGGAGGGGTAAGGAGGTGTTGAGAGGTGTTGGAGTTGGGAGGGGCTGAGAGGTGTTGGAGTTGGGAGGGGTAAGGAGGTGTTGGAGTTGGGAGGGGTAAGGAGATGTTGGAGTTGGGAGGGGTAAGGAGATGTTGGAGTTGGGAGGGGTAAGGAGGTGTTGGAGTTGGGAGGGGTAAGGAGATGTTGGAGTTGGGAGGGGTAAGGAGGTGTTGGAGTTGGGAGGGGTAAGGAAGTGTTGGAGTTGGGAGGGGTAAGGAAGTGTTGGAGTTGGGAGGGGTAAAGAGGTGTTGGAGTTGGGAGGGGTTGAGAGGTGTTGGAGTTGGGAGGGGTAAAGAGGTGTTGGAGTTGGGAGGGGTTGAGAGGTGTTGGAGTTGGGAGGGGTAAGGAGGTGTTGGAGTTGGGAGGGGTAAGGAGGAGGTAGAGTTGGGAGGGGTAAGGAGGTGTTGGAGTTGGGAGGGGTAAGGAGGTGTTGGAGTTGGGAGGGGTAAGGAGGTGTTGGGAGGGGTAAGGAGGTGTTGGGAGGGGTAAGGTGTGAGAGGTGTTGGAGTTGGGAGGAGTTGAAAGGTGTTGGAGTTGGGAGGGGTAAGGAGGTGTTGGAGTTGGGAGGGGTAAGGAGGTGTTGGAGTTGGGAGGGGCTGAGAGGTGTTGGAGTTGGGAGGGGTAAGGAGGTGTCGGAGTTGGGAGGGGTAAGGAGATGTTGGAGTTGGGAGGGGTAAGGAGATGTTGGAGTTGGGAGGGGTAAGGAGATGTTGGAGTTGGGAGGGGTAAGGAGGTGTTGGAGTTGGGAGGGGTAAGGAGAGTTGGAGTTGGGAGGGTAAGGAGGTGTTGGAGTTGGGAGGGGTAAGGAAGTGTTGGAGTTGGGAGGGGTAAGGAAGTGGTGGAGTTGGGAGGGGTAAGGAAGTGTGAGTTGGGAGGGGTAAAGAGGTGTTGGAGTTGGAGGGGTAATGAGGTGTTGAGTTGGGAGGGGTGAGAGGTGTGGAGTTGGGAGGGGTAGGAGTGTGGAGTTGGGAGGTAAGGAAAGTGTTGGAGTTGGGAGGGGTAAGGAATGGTTGGAGTTGGGAGGGGTAAGGAAGTGTTGGAGTGTTGGGAGGGGTAAGAGTGTTGGGAGTTGGGAGGGGTAAAGAGGTGTTGGAGTTGGGAGGGGTAAAGAGGTGTTGGAGTTTGGGAGGGGTTGAGAGGTGTTGGAGTTGGGAGGGGGTAAGGAAGTGTTGGAGATGGGAGGGGTAAGGAAGTGTTTGGAGTTGGGAGGGTAAGGAAGTGTTGGAGTTGGAGGGGTTAAAGAGGTGTTGGAGTTGGAGGGGTTGAGAGGTGTTGGAGTTGGGAGGGGTAAGGAGGTGTTGGAGTTCGGAAGTATTGGAAAGTGTTGGGGTTGGGGCGTTGCGAGGTGCTGGGATAGGGAAGTATTGCAGTTTGGAGGATGTAGGGTTGGGAATTGTTGGGGTTGGAAATTGTTATGCAGTATATGTATGGCTGTGCGGGGTCGACCAGTTCTCTATGGTAGGGTCACAGCTGTGCGGGGACATCCAGTTCTCTATACTAGGATCTACAGCTGTGCGGGGTCATCCAGTTCTCTATACTAGGATCTACAGCTGTGCGGGGTCACCCAGTTCTCACTACTAGGATCTACAGCAGTGCGGGGTCATCCAGTTCTCTATGGTAGGGTCTACAGCTGTGCGGGGTCATACAGTTCTCTATGGTAGGGTCTACAGCTGTGCGGGGTCATACAGTTCTCTATGGTAGGGTCTACAGCTGTGCGGGGTCATACAGTCTCTATGGTAGGGTCTACAGCTGTGCGGGGTCATCCAGTTCTCTATGGTAGGGTCTACAGCTGTGCGGGGTCATCCAGTTCTCTATGGTAGGGTCTACAGCTGTGCGGGGTCGTTCAATTCTCTATGTTAGGGTCTACAGCTGTGTGGGGTCATCCAGTTCTCTATGGTAGGGTCTACAGCTGTGCGGGGTCATACAGTTCTCTATGGTAGGGTCTACAGCTGTGCAGGGTCATCCAGTTCTCTATGGTAGGTAGGGTCTACAGCTGTGTGGGGGTCATCCAGTTCTCTATGGTAGGGTCTACAGCTGTGCGGGGTCGTTCAATTCTCTATGGTAGGGTCTACAGCTGTGCGGGGTCATCCAGTTCTCTATGGTAGGGTCTACAGCTGTGTGGGGTCAACCAGTTCTCTATGGTAGGGTCTACAGCTGTGCGGGTCATCCAGTTATCTATACTAGGATCTACAGCTGTGCGGGGTCATCCAGTTCCCTATGGTAGGATCTACAGCTGTGTGGGGTCATCCAGTTCTCTGTGGTAGGGTCTACAGCTGTGTGGGGTCATACAGTTCTCTATGGTAGGGTCTACAGCTGTGTGGGGTCGTCCAGTTCTCTATGGCAGGGTCTGCAGCTGTGCGGGGTCCCTCCCCCCAGGGGCCCTCTAGTAGTACCTTGTTGTCCAGTGCAGAGATCTCCTGTTGGTTTGCTGTGGACAGCAGAAAACTGCTCATCTGGCTCTTCAGAGGATCTTCGACCTCCACATCGATGTCATAGCATGCGGTCTTCTTCTGGTCGGTGGGATCCACACTGTGGAGACATCATCAATCATGTAAGACACGTATGTGGGGAAGTGTCCTGAGATCTATAGAACGACCTCCCAACTCCTGGACCTTCTCCTGCCATGGCCCCCAGAGACCCCAACCATGAAGAATGACCACACGTGACTGGATGAACTCAGCAGGAAAACACATCTTGGCTCCTCCTTCATACCAAACAATCGATGTACAAAGATGGAGGTTCGATGAAAAGTTTAGTGAACATTTCTGGTAGTTAATACATTTATTAGAGTTCTACACATCTTAGGGACACCTGAGGGACACATAAGGACACCTGGGGACACCTGAGGGACACATGAGGACACCTGGGGACACCTGAGGGACACATAAGGACACCTGGGGACACCTGAGGGACAAATAAGGACAGCTGAGGGACACATAAGGACACCTGAGGGACACATAAGGACACCTGAGGGACACATAAAGACACCTGAGGACACCTGAGGGACACATAAGGACACCTGGGGACACATAAGGACACCTGGGACACATAAAGACACCTGAGGGACACATAAAGACACCTGGGGACACCTGAGGGACACATAAGGACACCTGGGGACACCTGAGGGACAAATAAGGACATCTGGGGACACCTGAGGGACACATAAAGACACCTGGGGACACCTGAGGGACACATAAGGACACCTGAGGGACACATAAGGACACCTGAGGGACACATAAGGACACCTGGGGACACCTGAAGGACACATAAGGACACCTGAGGGACACATAAGGACACCTGAGGGACACATAAGGACACCTGGGGACACCTGAGGGACACATAAAGACACCTGGGGACACATAAGGACACCTGAGGGACACATAAAGACACCTGGGGACACCTGAGGGACACATAAAGACACCTGGGGACACCTGAGGGACACATAAGGACACCTGGGGACACCTGAGGGACAAATAAGGACACCTGGGACACCTGAGGGACACAAAGACACCTGGGGACACCTGAGGGACACATAAGGACACCTGGGGACACCTGAAGAACACCTGAGGGACACATAAGGACACCTGAGGGACACATAAGGACACCTGAGGGACACCTGAGGGACAAATAAGGACACCTGGGGACACCTGAGGGACACATAAGGACACCTGAGGGACACATAAGGACACCTGAGGGACACATAAGGACACCTGGGGACACCTGAGGGACACATAAGGACACCTGGGGACACCTGAGGGACAAATAAGGACACCTGGGGACACCTGAGGGACACATAAGGACACCTGAGGGACACATAAGGACACCTGAGGGACACATAAGGACACCTGGGGACACATAAGGACACCTGAGGGGACACATAAGGACACCTGAGGGACACATAAGGACACCTGGGGACACCTGAGGGACACATAAAGACACCTGGGGACACCTGAGGGACACATAAGGACACCTGAGGGACACATAAAGACACCTGGGGACACCTGAGGGACACATTGTGGCAGAAGTGACTTTTGGGGATGGGGGGACCTCTGTGTCAGCTCATGTTCTCCCCATCATGTTTAAGGCACCCTGTGCCCGTTAGGGGGTGCAGGGTGTGAATGTCAATGTCCTAGTATTGTGTATTGGTGTGTTGTCCTTTGCCCATGCCATGTGCTGCCCCTTTGTTCTGTGTCTTAGATGGATGGGGCGGGCTGATGATGTGTTTCCTGTAGCCCTCCCCACTGATGGGGTGGGCTGATGATGTGTTTCCTGTAGCCCTCCCCACTGATGGGGCGGGCTGATGATGTGTTTCCTGTTCCTGGTTGTGTTGCCCCGCCCTGTGTATATAACTTGTTTGTGTAGAAATAAAGGGGTTGACTTCCTGTTTTAAGAAGAGGTGGGGGCTGTCTATTTCCTGCATAATCAGTGGGTGGTCCGTGGGTGGAGTTCGGACCGGGAAGCTGCGGTATAACGGAAGATCCCCAAGAGTGGTCGGGTTCCGGGTACACATGAGGGCACCTGAGGGACAGAGAGTTTGGTTCCTCCAGAAGGAAGATCCCACCAATCAGGTAGAGATGACTAGGAGGTACATGGACAGCAAAACAACCAACGTCTACAGGCCGCAGATCTCCTCCCCCGACACCATACAGGACAATATGACAGTGTGGCCCCGGGAGGGGTTCTTGGTTCCTCCAGCATTTCCTGCACTCAGTGATGTACCCAATGTTTCCTCCTGCAGAGAGGAGCTGAAGATGGAGGAAACTCACCTAATGACATGATTGATAACGATGGGGTCGGGGGGGAGGAGAAGGTTGGTCAGTCTTTGGGGGATCTCAGAGAACTTCAGCCGCGGACAATCAAATATCTGAGAGAAAAACGCAAAAAAGTTAGAAAACAGAATAATGTGGGGGAGGGGGGGAGGAGACGATCGCAGCGTATCCTCGGTGTTCGATCTGCTGGTTGCCATTACACTTCCATACATGGTCAGTGCCGGGACACAATGGTTGTGCTGGTTTCGGGAATCCATGAAATGTTCAATCACCCCCCCCACATCGATCACACCACACCCCTCAGATCGATCACACCACACCCCCCCCACATCGATCACACCACAACCCCCCACATCGATCACACCACACTCCCCCACATCAATCACACCCCCACAATGGTTGTGCTGGTTTTGGGAATCCATGAAATGTTCGATCACCCCCCCCACATCGATCACACCACACCCCCCAGATCGATCACACCACACCCCCCCCCACATCGATCACACCACAACCCCCCACATCGATCACACCACACTCCCCCACATCAATCACACCCCCCACATCGATCACACCACACCCCCCACATCGATCACACCACACCCCCCACATCTATCACACCACAGCCCCCCCACATCGATCACACCACACCCCCCCCACATCGATCACACCACAACCCCCCACATCGATCACACCACACCCCCCCCACATCTATCACACCCCCCACATCGATCACACCACACCCCCCCACATCGATCACACCACAACCCCCCACATCGATCACACCACACCCCCCCCACATCTATCACACCACACCCCCCACATCGATCACACCACACCCCCCCACATCGATCACACCACAACCCCCCACATCGATCACACCACACTCCCTCACATCAATCACACCCCCCACATCGATCACACCACACCCCCCACATCGATCACACCACACCCCCCACATCTATCACACCACAGCCCCCCCACATCGATCACACCACACCCCCCCCACATCGATCACACCACAACCCCCCACATCGATCACACCACACCCCCCCCACATCTATCACACCACACCCCCCCACATCGATCACACCACAACCCCCCACATCGATCACACCCCCCACATCGATCACACCACACCCCCCACATCGATCACACCACAACCCCCCACATCGATCACACCACACTCCCCCACATCGATCACACCCCCCGTCCCCCACATCGATCACCCCCCCCCACATCGATCACACCACACCCCCCACAACCATTAATCACACCCCCACATCGATCACACCAAACAACCCCCACATCCATCACACCCCCCACATCCATCACACCAAACACCCCCCACATCGATCACACCACACCCCCCACATCGATCACACCACACCCCCCACATCGATCACACCACACCTCCCACATCCATCACACCACACCCCACACATCGATCACACCCCCCACATCCATCACACCGCACCCCCCCCCCCCACATCCATCACACCACACACCCCCCCCCACATCCATCACACCACACACCCCCATCCATCACACCACACACCCCCCCCATCCATCACACCACACACCCCCCATCCATCACACCACACACCCCCTGCACATCGATCACACCACACCCCCCCCATCCATCACACCACACCCCCCCCATCCATCACACCACACACCCCCTACATCCATCACACCACACCCCCCCCCACATTGATCACACCCCACACATCGATCACACCACACCCCCCCACATCGATCACACCACGCCCCCCCACATCGATCACACCACACAACCCCCACATCGATCACACCACACCCCCCCACATCAATTACACCACACCCCCCACACTTCGATCACACCACCCCCCCCACATCGATCACCCCACACATTGATCACACCCCCCACATCGATTACACCCCCCCCCCACATCGATCACACCGCACATCCCCCACATCGATCACCCCCCCCCACACACATTGATCATACCACATACACCCCACATCGATCAGACCCCCCACATTGATCACACCACCCCCCCCACATTGATCACACCACCCCCCCCACATCCATCACACCCCCCCACATCCATCACACACCCCCCCCCCCACATCCATCACACCCCCCCACATCCATCACACACCCCCCCCCACATCCATCACACCACACACCCCCCACATCCATCACACCACATACCCCCATCCATCACACCACACACCCCCCACATCCATCACACCACATACCCCCCACATCCATCACACCCCCCACATCCATCACACCACACACCCCCACATCGATCACACCCCCCACATCGATCACACCCCCCACATCGATCACACCACACACCTGCTGGAAGTATTTGTCTCCGGTGATGTATTCCTTGTCATGACAGTCCTGGAGTTTGTTGGTCTTGATATATTGCCATAGTGCCTGGATGATGACGGCTCGTGTCTGGGTGTGGATTCCCAGCAGACGGGCGAGGCGAGGGTCCAGCTTAAACTGCGGTGGCTGTGAGGACAAAGAGGTGACAGTTAGAAGATTCCACCAATACTCCGGTCACCACTCCCATCCCCCACACATCATTCACAAGACGACACCCTGACCAAAGATGAAATGTAGCCACATTCTGGACTGAGAAAAACGATCGAGGACATGAAATATGAACCGATCATATAATACAGATTTTCAAAGTCACTGGAAGCTCGGAGGAGATCCGTACATTAGTAATGACACAATCACAACAGTTCTCAAATAGTCACATGTGGAGAAAGCACCTTCACCAAATGTCTCCATCCACGAGTCCTCAAAGAGCTGAGATCACCTTCGCCAAATGTCTCCATCCACGAGTCCTCAAAGAGCTGATATCACCTTCACCAAATGCCTCCATCCACGAGTCCTCAAAGAGCTGAGATCACCTTCACCAAATGTCTCCATCCACGAATCCTCAAAGAGCTGATATCACCTTCACCAAATGCCTCCATCCACGAGTCCTCAAAGAGCTGATATCACCTTCACCAAATGTCTCCATCCACGAGTCCTCAAAGAGCTGAGATCACCTTCACCAAATGCCTCCATCCACGAGTCCTCAAAGAGCTGATATCACCTTCACCAAATGTCTCCATCCACGAGTCCTCAAAGAGCTGATATCACCTTCACCAAATGCCTCCATCCACGAGTCCTCAAAGAGCTGAGATCACCTTCGCCAAATGTCTCCATCCACGAGTCCTCAAAGAGCTGAGATCACCTTCACCAAATGTCTCCATCCACGAGTCCTCAAAGAGCTGAGATCACCTTCACCAAATGTCTCCATCCACGAGTCCTCAAAGAGCCGAGATGACCTTCACCAAATATCTCCATCCACGAGTCCTCAAAGAGCCGAGATCACCTTCACCAAATGTCTCCATCCACGAGTCCTCAAAGAGCCGAGATCACCTTCACCAAATGTCTCCATCCACGAGTCCTCAAAGAGCCGAGATCACCTTCACCAAATGTCTCCATCCACGAGTCCTCAAAGAGCCGAGATCACCTTCACCAAATGTCTCCATCCACGAGTCCTCAAAGAGCTGAGATCACCTTCACCAAATGTCTCCATCCACGAGTCCTCAAAGAGCCGAGATCATCTTCATCAAATATCTCCATCCACGAATCCTCAAAGAGCCGAGGTCACTTTCATCAAATGTCTCCATCCACGAATCCTCAAAGAGCTGAGGTCACCTTCATCAAATGTCTCCATCCACGAGTCCTCAAAGAGCCGAGGTCACTTTCATCAAATGTAACAAATCCACGAGTCCTCAAAGAGCTGAAATCACTTTCATCAAATGTCTCCATCCACAAATCCTCAAAGAGCTGAGATCACCTTCATTAAATGTCTCCATCCACGAGTCCTCAAAGAGCTGAGATCACCTTCACCAAATGTCTTCATCCACGAGTCCTCAAAGAGCCGAGATCACCTTCACCAAATGTCTCCATCCACGAGTCCTCAAAGAGCCGAGATCACCTTCATCAAATGTCTCCATCCACGAATCCTCAAAGAGCTGAGGTCACTTTCATCAAATGTCTCCATCCACGAATCCTCAAAGAGCTGAGGTCACCTTCATCAAATATCTCCATCCACGAGTCCTCAAAGAGCTAAGGTCACTTTCATCAAATGTTTCCATCCACGAGTCCTCAAAGAGCTGAGATCACCTTCATTAAATGTCTCCATCCACGAGTCCTCAAAGAGCTGAGGTCACTTTCATCAAATGTCTCCATCCACAAATCCTCAAAGAGCTGAGATCACCTTCATTAAATGTCTCCATCCACGAATCCTCAAAGAGCTGAGGTCACTTTCATCAAATGTCTTCATCCACGAGTCCTCCAAGAGCAGAGGTCACTTTCATCAAATGTCTCCATCCACAAATCCTCAAAGAGCTGAGATCACCTTCATTAAATGTCTCCATCCACGAATCCTCAAAGAGCTGAGGTCACTTTCATCAAATGTCTTCATCCACGAGTCCTCCAAGAGCTGAGGTCACTTTCATCAAATGTCTCCATCCACAAATCCTCAAAGAGCTGAGATCACCTTCATTAAATGTCTCCATCCACGAATCCTCAAAGAGCTGAGGTCACTTTCATCAAATGTCTTCATCCACAAGTCCTCAAAGAGCTGAGGTCACTTTCAAGTGTCTTCATCCACGAGTCCTCCAAGAGCAGAGGTCACTTTCATCGAATATCTCCATCCACGAGTCCTCAAAGAGCTGGGATCACCTTTATCAAATGTCTCCATCCACGAGTCCTCAAAGAGCTGAGATCACCTTCATTAAATGTCTCTATCCATGAGTCCTCAAAGAGCTGAGATCACCTTCATCGAATGTCTCCATCCACAAGTCCTCAAAGAGCTAAGGTCACTTTCATCAAATGTTTCCATCCACGAGTCCTCAAAGAGCTGAGGTCCCTTTCATCAAATGTTTCCGCCCACAAGTCCTCCAAGAGCTGAGGTCCCATTCGTCAAATGTTTCCATCCACGAGTTCTCAAAGAGCTGAGATCACCTTCACCAAATGTCTCCATCCACGAGTCCTCCAAGAGCTGAGATCACCTTCACCAAATGTCTCCAACCACGAGTCCTCAAAGAGCTGAGATCACCTTCACCAAATGTCTCCATCCATGAGTCCTCCAAGAGCTGAGATCACCTTCATCAAATGTCTCCATCCATGAGTCCTCCAAGAGCTGAGATCACCTTCACCATATGTCTCCATCCACGAGTCCTCAAAGAGCTGAGATCACCTTCACCAAATGTCTCCATCCACGAGTCCTCAAAGAGCTGAGATCACCTTCACCAAATGTCTCCATCCACGAGTCCTCAAAGAGCTGAGATCACCTTCATCAAATGTCTCCATCCATGAGTCCTCCAAGAGCTGAGATCACCTTCATCAAATGTCTCCATCCATGAGTCCTCCAAGAGCTGAGATCACCTTCATCAAATGTCTCCATCCACGAGTCCTCCAAGAGCTGAGGTCACTTTCATCAAATGTCTCCATCCACAAGTCCTCAAAGAGCTGAGGTCACACTCATCGAATGTTTCCATCCACGAGTCCTCCAAGAGCTGAGGTCACTTTCATCAAATGTCTCCATCCACGAGTCCTCCAAGAGCTGAGATCACTTATCTCTAAGCTTTAGAGAACCTCTGCAATGACACCCTACAAATGGGAGGTCTTCCCCAGTTCAATGTTTGTTATAAGGAGGATATTGAAGGGGAAGGTGAAGGACCATTAATTGTACCAATTCTCCCCGGCATAGAATATCAAAGTCACCAAGTGGAGGTATCTTCTTGAACAGAACGTTGCCCGTATCACCTATGTGGGCGTGGCTCCATATATACAAATCTTCAAATGAAGGGTCAATGGAGGTAAACAAAGAGGACACGTGGAGTTGTGATTCATCATCTCAGATATAGGTGGTGGACCTCCAGGTGAAGGCCTCATGCACACGGGACGTTTCACAAACGCTTCTCTTGGCAGAGAAAACACCGGGCGCTTGAAGTGGCTGACGTGTTCCGGCGTGTTCACAGGCGTCAAGCACTTGGGCGTTCATCTCATTGGACAAAATAATAATTTGTTCCGGCCTCTGAAATAAATTGGCGCCCGAGTGATAAACGCGCCTAGCATTCCCAAGCATTTAGCCGTGTTTAGGCGTTTTTAGCCAGTTTTGGACAGTCTGAAGTGCAACCTGGTGGCGTTAGATGGACCGAAACAGGACATGTCAGAGGGGTTCTATTGGATTTAGGTCAGGGGAGTGTGGGGGCTGTTCAATGGTATCAATTCCTTCATCCTCCAGGAACTGCCTGTATACTCCCCCACATGAGGCCGGGCATTGTCTGCACCAGGAGGAACCCGGGACACACCGCACCAGGAGGAACCCAGGACCCACTGCACTAGGAGGAACCCAGGACCCACCGCACCAGGAGGAACCCAGGACCCACTGCACTAGGAGGAACCCAGGACCCACCGCACCAGGAGGAACCCAAGACCCACTACACCAGGAAGAACCTGGCTGCATGTGTCCCCCGCATGTCTACTCCGCATGTGTCCCCCGCAAGTCTCTTCTGCATGTCTCCCCCGCAAGTCTCCTCCGCAAGTCTCCCCCGCAAGTCTCCCCTGCAAGTCTCCCCCGCATGTCTCCCCCGCATGACTCCTCCGCAAGTCTCCCCCGCAAGTCTCCCCTGCAAGTCTCCCCCGCATGTCTCCCCCGCATGACTCCTCCGCATGTCTCCCCTGCATGTCTCCTCCGCATGTCTCCTCTGCATGTCCCCCCCACATGTCTCCCCTGCATGTCTCCTCTGCATGTCCCCCCCGCATGTCTCCTCCACATGTCTCCTCTGCATGTCTCCTCTGCATGTCCCCCCTGCATGTCTCCTCCGCATGTCCCCCCCGCATGTCTCCTCTGCATGTCCCCCCTGCATGTCTCCCCTGCATGTCTCCTCCGCATGTCTCCCCTGCATGTCTCCTCTCCAGTCCCCCCCGCATGTCTCCCCCACGTCTCCTCTCCAGTCCCCCCCGCATGTCTCCCCCACATGTCTCCTCTCCAGTCCCCCCCGCATGTCTCCTCTCCAAGTCTCCCCGCATGTCCCCCCCGCATGTCTCCCCTGCATGTCTCCTCTCCAGTCCCCCCCGCATGTCTCCCCTGCATGTCTCCTCTCCAGTCCCCCCCGCATGTCCCCCCCGCATGTCTCCCCTGCATGTCTCCTCTCCAGTCCCCCCCGCATGTCTCCTCTCCAGTCCCCCCCGCATGTCCCCCCCGCATGTCTCCCCTGCATGTCTCCTCTCCAGTCCCCCCCGCATGTCTCCCCTGCATGTCTCCTCCGCATGTCTCCCCTGCATGTCTCCTCCGCATGTCTCCCCTGCATGTCTCCTCCGCATGTCTCCTCCGCATGTCTCCCCTGCATGTCTCCTCCGCAAGTCTCCCCCGCAAGTCTCCCCTGCAAGTCTCCCCCGCATGTCTCCCCCGCATGACTCCTCCGCATGTCTCCCCTGCATGTCTCCTCCGCATGTCTCCTCTGCATGTCCCCCCCACATGTCTCCTCTGCATGTCCCCCCCGCATGTCTCCTCCACATGTCTCCTCTGCATGTCTCCTCTGCATGTCCCCCCTGCATGTCTCCTCCGCATGTCCCCCCCGCATGTCTCCTCTGCATGTCCCCCCTGCATGTCTCCCCTGCATGTCTCCTCCGCATGTCTCCCCTGCATGTCTCCTCTCCAGTCCCCCCCGCATGTCTCCCCCACATGTCTCCTCTCCAGTCCCCCCCGCATGTCTCCCCCACATGTCTCCTCTCCAGTCCCCCCCGCATGTCTCCTCTCCAAGTCTCCCCGCATGTCCCCCCCGCATGTCTCCCCTGCATGTCTCCTCTCCAGTCCCCCCCGCATGTCTCCCCTGCATGTCTCCTCTCCAGTCCCCCCCGCATGTCCCCCCCGCATGTCTCCCCTGCATGTCTCCTCTCCAGTCCCCCCCGCATGTCTCCTCTCCAGTCCCCCCCGCATGTCTCCCCTGCATGTCTCCTCTCCAGTCCCCCCCGCATGTCTCCCCTGCATGTCTCCTCCGCATGTCTCCCCTGCATGTCTCCTCCGCATGTCTCCCCTGCATGTCTCCTCCGCATGTCTCCCCTGCATGTCTCCTCTGCATGTCTCCTCCGCATGGTCCATGAACTTCGTTTAGATAGCAAGGGTCTTGGTCCATGAACTGTGTCTAAATAGCAAGGGTCTTGGTCCATGAACTTCTTCTAGATAGCAAGGGTCTTGGTCCATGAACTTCTTCTAGATAGCAAGGGTCTTGGTCCATGAACTTCTTCTAGATAGCAAAGGTCTTGGTCCATGAACTACATCCAGATAGCAAGGGTCTTGGTCCATGAACTTCTTCTAGATAGCAAGGGTCTTGGTCCATGAACTTCTTCTAGATAGCAAGGGTCTTGGTCCATGAACTTCTTCTAGATAGCAAGGGTCTTGGTCCATGAACTTCGTCTAGATAGCAAGGCTCTGACAAACTGCCCTGCAAGCAACAACGGGTTCCATAGCTGGACCTGATAGAGCAAAATGAGCCTTAAGGAGGGCTTTTGTCCACAGGGTCCCTACAGACAGGAGCCTCCTCCACAGGGAGTGTCAGAGTCTTCTAAGGATCCACAACAGGGACTTCTCCATAATTCATTCCAGTGTTCCCTCAAACTACTGATGTTAGGCTGATGGGACTACAGCTCCCCGACATACATCGACCTTTTATAATAGTAAACCCACAATTGTTCTCTGCCGATCAGTCCATACCATTCGTGTCATTGGGGGGTGAGCGGGTGATGGGCTGCACCCAGAACCAGAACGCTTCCACTCGGCCATCTTTTGTCTATAGGGAGGCCATTAAATATCAAAGTGGCTTGGCCATCACCAGCTATCACTGAGCTAAGCTCCCTGAGGACTTGTGGGTCGTCTTCTCCGGAACCCACACGGGTTCTTTCCCGCCCACTTGTCAGGACTTGTTTCAGACAAAGTGATACAGAGCCGCAAGTATTGGGTAGTCAGGCTTTTATGACGGGATACATCGATGTTCTACACGGCTCCACCAATGAGAAGAAGACTCTGAGAACCCATCAGATCCCAATGAGGACAAATCTCCTGCTGGATCTCTATCCTGACATGGACGGGGGATGGGTGAGGAACGTAAGGACGCCCCATCATTGGATGGAAATGATCGCCCTACAGAGGACTGAATTCACAGACACCCCGAAAATCAAAGTGAAGAAATGATGCAGCAGGAGAGTCCATGTTGGTGAAATGTCATTGCAGCAACTCAGAATGGCCCTCGGTAGTCTGTGTGGCCCCCATGTGCTTGTATGCATGTCTGATAACGTCGGGGGAGGGTCCTAATGAGACCACGGATGGTGTCCTGGGGGATTTCCTCTCAGATCTGGACCATCACTGAGCTCCTGGACAGTCTGAGGTGCAACCTGGCGGCATTGGATGGACCGAAACATGACATCCCAGAGGGGTTCTATTGGGTTTAGGTCAGGAGAGCGTGGGGGCCATTCAATGGTATCAATTCCTTCATCCTCCAGGAACTGCCGGCATACTCTCCCCACATGATGCCGGGCATTGTCGTGTACCAGGAGGAACCAAGGACCCACTGCACCGGGAGGAACCCAGGACCCACCGCACCAGGAGGAACCCAGGACCCACTCCACCAAGAAGAACCCAGGACCCACTGCACCAGGAGGAACCCAGGACCCACCGCACCAGGAGGAACCCAGGACCTACCGCACCAGGAGGAACCCAGGACCTACCGCACCAGGAGGAACCCAGGACCCACCGCACCAGGAGGAACCCAGGACCCACCGCACCAGGAGGAACCCAGGACCCACCGCACCAGGAGGAACCCAGGACCTACCGCACCAGGAGGAACCCAGGACCCACCGCACCAGGAGGAACCCAGGACCTACCGCACCAGGAGGAACCCAGGACCTACCGCACCAGGAGGAACCCAGGACCCACCGCACCAGGAGGAACCCAGGACCTACCGCACCAGGAGGAACCCAGGACCTACCGCACCAGGAGGAACCCAGGACCTACCGCACCAGAAGGAACCCAAGACCCACTCCACCAGGAAGAACCCAGGACCTACCGCACCGGGAGGAACCCAGGACCTACCGCACCAGGAAGAACCCAGGACCCACTGCACCAGAAGGAACCCAAGACCCACTCCACCAGGAAGAACCCAGGACCCACTGCACCAGGAGGAACCCAGGACCCACTGCACCAGGAGGAACCCAGGACCCACTGCACCAGGAGGAACCCAGGACCCACTACACCAGGAGGAACCCAGGACCCACTGCACCAGAAGGAACCCAAGACCCACTCCACCAGGAAGAACCCAGGACCCACCGCACCAGGAGGAACCCAGGACCCACCGCACCAGGAAGAACCCAGGACCCACCGCACCAGGAGGAACCCAGGATCTACCGCACCAGGTGGAACCCAGGACCCACTGCACCATGAGGAACCCAGGACCTACCGCACCAGGAAGAACCCAGGACCCACTCCACCAGGAGGAACCCAGGACCCACTGCACCAGAAGGAACCCAAGACCCACTCCACCAGGAGGAACCCAGGACCCACTGCACCAGAAGGAACCCAGGACCCACTGCACCAGGAGGAACCCAGGACCCACTACACCAGGAGGAACCCAGGACCCACTGCACCAGAAGGAACCCAAGACCCACTCCACCAGGAAGAACCAAGGACCCACCGCACCAGGAGGAACCCGGGACCCACCGCACCAGGAAGAACCCGGGACCCACCGCACCAGGAAGAACCCGGGACCCACCGCACCAGGAGGAACCCGGGACCCACTGCACCAAGAGGAACCCGGGACCCACTGCACCAAGAGGAACCCGGGACCCACTGCACCAGGAGGAACCCGGGACCCACCGCACCAGGAGGAACCCAGGACCCACAGCACCAGGAGGAACCCAGGACCCACTGCACCAGGAGGAACCCAGGACCCCCTGCACCAGGAGGAACCCAGGACCCCCTGCACCAGGAGGAACCCAGGACCCCCTGCACCAGGAGGAACCCAGGACCCCCTGCACCAGGAGGACCCCAGGACCCACTGCACCAGGAGGAACCCAGGACCCACTGCACCAGGAGGAACCCAGGACCCACTGCACTAGCGTAGGGTCTGACAATGGGTCCAAGGATTTCATCCCGATACCTAATGACAGTCAGGGTGCCATTGTCTAGCCTGTAGAGGTCTGTGTGTCCCCCTCCATGGAGATGCCCCCCCAGACCATCACTGACCCACCACCACAACGGTCATGATGAACCATGTTACAGGCAGCAGAACGTTCTCCACGGCTTCTCCAGACCCTTTCACGTCTGTCACATGTGCTCAGGGGGAACCTGCTCTCATCTGTGAGAAGCACAGGGTGCCAGTGGTGGACCTGACAATTCTGGGGTTCAATGGCCAATGCCAATCCAGCTCTATGGTGCCAGGCAGTGAGCACAGGGCCACTAGGGGATGTTGGGCCCTCAGGCCACCCTCATGAAGTCTGTTTCTGATTGTTTGGTCAGAGACATTCACACCAGTGGCCTGCTGGAGGTCATTTTGTAGGGCTCTGGCAGGGCTCATCCTGTTCCTCCTCCACAAAGGAGCAGATACCGGTCCTGCTGATGGGTTAAGGACCTTCTACGTCCCTGTCCAGCCCTCCTAGAGGAACTGCCTGTCTCCTGGATACTCCTCCATGCTCTCGTCTCCTGGAATCTCCTCCATGCTCTTCTCTCCTGGAATCTCCTCCATGCTCTCGTCTCCTGGAATCTCCTCTGTGCTCTCGTCTCCTGGAATCTCCTCCATGCTCTCGTCTCCTGGAATCTCCTCCATGCTCTCGTCTCCTGGAATCTCCTCCATGCTCTCGTCTCCTGGAATCTCCTCCGTGCTCTCGTCTCCTGGAATCTCCTCCGTGCTCTTGGCTCCTGGAATCTCCTCCATGCTCTTGTCTCCTGGAATCTCCTCCATGCTCTTGTCTCCTGGAATCTCCTCCATGCTCTCGTCTCCTGGAATCTCCTCCATGCTCTTCTCTCCTGGAATCTCCTCCATGCTCTTGTCTCCTGGAATCTCCTCCATGCTCTCGTCTCCTGGAATCTCCTCCATGCTCTCGTCTCCTGGAATCTCCTCCATGCTCTCGTCTCCTGGAATCTCCTCCATGCTCTCGGCTCCTGGAATCTCCTCCGTGCTCTCGGCTCCTGGAATCTCCTCCGTGCTCTCGGCTCCTGGAATCTCCTCCGTGCTCTTGTCTCCTGGAATCTCCTCCATGCTCGTCTCCTGGAATCTCCTCCATGCTCTCGTCTCCTGGAATCTCCTCCATGCTCTTGTCTCCTGGAATCTCCTCCATGCTCTCGTCTCCTGGAATCTCCTCCATGCTCGTCTCCTGGAATCTCCTCCATGCTCTCGTCTCCTGGAATCTCCTCCATGCTCTTGTCTCCTGGCATCTCCTCCATGCTCTTGAGACTGTGCTGGGAGACACAGCAAACCTTCTGGCAATGGCAGGTATTGATGGGCCATCCTGGAGGAGTTGGACTGCCTATACAACCTCTGTAGGGTCCAGGTATGGCCTCATGGTACCAGTAGTGACACTGACCCGAGCCAAATGTAAAATGAGTGAGAGACAGTCAGAAAAGATGGAGGGAAAAATGTCAGTGGCCTCCACCTGTAAAACCATTCCTGTTTTGGGAGTTGTCTCATTGCTGCCCATCTAGTGCACCTGTTGTTCGTTTCATGACCACCAAAGCAGCTGAAACTGATTACCATCCCTGACCAGATCCATATCCCAGGAGGTTCATGGACTTGATGCCGGACACGGATTACGTGTGCCTTCAGTTTTTGCAGGCGTGTAGAATGTGATGTGGCGACACATATGGGTGAGGTAGCAGAATGCAGAGACACGGAATGGTTACCTGGTAGTCCAGCATCAGCAGTAGCGTACAGCGCACACTGACATCTCCGGGACGCTTCACCTGGAAGCCATCGGTCTCCTGAGTGCTCGGGGTCCTGTGCCACTGAAAGGAAAAGTTCATCAACAGACAGAACCCACAGCAGACGTCGCCCACCCCAGACAGGAGACACCCGGGATACCCACCTCCACCAGGTGATTGTCGGGTCCATATAAATCTTTGTCCAGCTCAATCACCAAACTTTTGAAGAAGGAGGAGAACTTCCGCTTCATCTTGCTGGGCTGAGAACAGAACATCCAGAGAATCAGCCAATGAGATTGTTCCAGGACCTCCTCCCTCCAATCACTGCAAATGTAGTCCGCTAGAGTCATCTCCAGCCTCCTCACTTCCCCAATGACTGCTCTGTCCAACCAATGCGACCTCTGCATATGAAGTCCTCCATGGAGGCCAGCATGGAGACAAGATGCCGCCATTGTGAAGGAGGACACACTCACAGTAAAAGGCCCCATGCCACCCAGGTGGTTTGGTCGTGTTCCCCTCCCCCAATCACCAGGGTCAAAGCCGGAAACTACTGGAGGCTCAGAACTTCGGAGTCTCCTAGGAAAAGGCCTGAAGACCACCGAGGGTGAGGACCTCCCCAACATCTCACATTTCATCCTTCATTTAGACATTTCAAACGATCAAAAATCCAACGTTAGCTGTTAGTATTCCGAATGTACACCCAACCGCGCTCTGCTGCTCTGATCCCTCACCATCCATCCATCAATGATCCCTCACCATCCATCCATCACTGATCCCTCACCATCCATCCATCAATGATCCCTCACCATCCATCAATGATCCCTCACCATCCATCCATCAATGATCCCTCACCATCCATCCATCAATGATCCTTCACCATCCATCCATCAATGATCCCTCACCATCCATCCATCACTGATCCCTCACCATCCATCCATCAATGATCCCTCACCATCCATCAATGATCCCTCACCATCCATCCATCAATGATCCCTCACCATCCATCCATCAATGATCCTTCACCATCCATCCATCAATGATCCCTCACCATCCATCCATCAATGATCCCTCACCATCCATCCATCAATGATCCCTCACCATCCATCCATCAATGATCCCTCACCATCCATCAATCAATGATCCCTCACCATCCATCCATCACTGATCCCTCACCATCCATCCATCCATCAATGATCCCTCACCATCCATCCATCAATGATCCCTCACCATCCATCCATCAATGATCCCTCACCATCCATCCATCAATGATCCCTCACCATCCATCCATCCATCAATGATCCCTCACCATCCATCCATCAATGATCCCTCACCATCCATCCATCAATGATCCCTCACCATCCATCCATCAATGATCCCTCACCATCCATCCATCAATGATCCCTCACCATCCATCCATCCATCCATCAATGATCCTTCACCATCCATCCATCAATGATCCCTCACCATCCATCCATCAATGATCCCTCACCATCCATCCATCAATGATCCCTCACCATCCATCCATCCATCCATCCATCAATGATCCCTCACCATCCATCCATCCATCAATGATCCCTCACCATCCATCCATCAATGATCCCTCACCATCCATCCATCAATGATCCCTCACCATCCATCCATCAATGATCCCTCACCATCCATCCATCAATGATCCCTCACCATCCATCCATCAATGATCCCTCACCATCCATCCATCCATCAATGATCCTTCACCATCCATCCATCAATGATCCCTCACCATCCATCCATCAATGATCCCTCACCATCCATCCATCAATGATCCCTCACCATCCATCCATCAATGATCCCTCACCATCCATCCATCAATGATCCCTCACCATCCATCCATCCATCCATCCATCAATGATCCCTCACCATCCATCCATCAATGAACCCTCACCATCCATCCATCCATCATCCCTCACCATCCATCCATCAATGATCCCTCACCATCCATCCATCAATGATCCCTCACCATCCATCCATCAATGATCCCTCACCATCCATCCATCAATGATCCCTCACCATCCATCCATCAATGATCCTTCACCATCCATCCATCAATGATCCCTCACCATCCATCCATCAATGATCCCTCACCATCCATCAATGATCCCTGACCATCCATCCATCCATCAATGATCCTTCACCATCCATCCATCACTGATCCCTCACCATCCATCCATCAATGATCCCTCACCATCCATCCATCAATGATCCCTCACCATCCATCAATGATCCTTCACCATCCATCCATCAATGATCCCTCACCATCCATCCATCAATGATCCCTCACCATCCATCCATCAATGATCCCTCACCATCCATCAATGATCCCTGACCATCCATCCATCCATCAATGATCCTTCACCATCCATCCATCACTGATCCCTCACCATCCATCCATCAATGATCCCTCACCATCCATCCATCAATGATCCCTCACCATCCATCAATGATCCTTCACCATCCATCCATCAATGATCCCTCACCATCCATCCATCAATGATCCTTCACCATCCATCCATCAATGATCCCTCACCATCCATCCATCAATGATCCCTCACCATCCATCCATCAATGATCCTTCACCATCCATCCATCAATGATCCCTCACCATCCATCCATCAATGATCCCTCACCATCCATCCATCAATGATCCATCACCATCCATCCATCAATGATCCCTCACCATCCATCCATCAATGATCCCTCACCATCCATCCATCCATCAATGATCCCTCACCATCCATCCATCAATGATCCCTCACCATCCATCCATCAATGATCCTTCACCATCCATCCATCAATGATCCCTCACCATCCATCCATCAATGATCCTTCACCATCCATCCATCAATGATCCCTCACCATCCATCCATCCATCACTGATCCCTCACCATCCATCCATCAATGATCCCTCACCATCCATCCATCAATGATCCCTCACCATCCATCCATCAATGATCCCTCACCATCCATCCATCAATGATCCCTCACCATCCATCCATCAATGATCCTTCACCATCCATCCATCAATGATCCCTCACCATCCATCCATCAATGATCCCTCACCATCCATCCATCAATGATCCCTCACCATCCATCAATGATCCCTCACCATCCATCCATCCATCAATGATCCCTCACCATCCATCCATCAATGATCCCTCACCATCCATCCATCCATCAATGATCCCTCACCATCCATCCATCAATGATCCCTCACCATCCATCCATCAATGATCCCTCACCATCCATCCATCAATGATCCCTCACCATCCATCAATGATCCCTCACCATCCATCCATCCATCAATGATCCCTCACCATCCATCCATCAATGATCCCTCACCATCCATCCATCAATGATCCTTCACCATCCATCCATCCATCAATGATCCCTCACCATCCATCCATCAATGATCCCTCACCATCCATCCATCAATGATCCTTCACCATCCATCCATCCATCAATGATCCCTCACCATCCATCCATCAATGATCCCTCACCATCCATCCATCAATGATCCATCACCATCCATCCATCAATGATCCCTCACCATCCATCCATCCATCAATGATCCCTCACCATCCATCCATCCATCAATGATCCTTCACCATCCATCCATCAATGATCCCTCACCATCCATCCATCAATGATCCTTCACCATCCATCCATCAATGATCCTTCACCATCCATCCATCAATGATCCCTCACCATCCATCCATCAATGATCCTTCACCATCCATCCATCAATGATCCCTCACCATCCATCCATCAATGATCCCTCACCATCCATCCATCAATGATCCCTCACCATCCATCCATCCATCAATGATCCCTCACCATCCATCCATCAATGATCCCTCACCATCCATCCATCCATCAATGATCCTTCACCATCCATCCATCCATCCATCCATCAATGATCCTTCACCATCCATCCATCAATGATCCCTCACCATCCATCCATCAATGATCCCTCACCATCCATCCATCAATGATCCCTCACCATCCATCCATCAATGATCCCTCACCATCCATCCATCAATGATCCCTCACCATCCATCCATCCATCAATGATCCCTCACCATCCATCCATCAATGATCCCTCACCATCCATCCATCAATGATCCTTCACCATCCATCCATCCATCAATGATCCCTCACCATCCATCCATCCATCAATGATCCCTCACCATCCATCCATCAATGATCCCTCACCATCCATCCATCAATGATCCTTCACCATCCATCCATCAATGATCCCTCACCATCCATCCATCAATGATCCCTCACCATCCATCCATCAATGATCCCTCACCATCTATCCATCAATGATCCCTCACCATCCATCCATCCATCCATCCATCAATGATCCCTCACCATCCATCAATGAACCCTCACCATCCATCCATCCATCAATGATCCCTCACCATCCATCCATCAATGAACCCTCACCATCCATCCATCCATCAATGAACCCTCACCATCCATCCATCAATGATCTCTCACCATCCATCCATCAATGATCCCTCACCATCCATCCATCCACCACTGATCCCTCACCATCCATCCACTACTGATCCCTCACCATCCATCCACCACTGATCCCTCACCATCCATCCATCAATGATCCCTCACCATCCATCCATCACTGATCCCTCACCATCCATCCATCAATGATCCCTCACCATCCATCCATCACTGATCCCTCACCATCCATCCATCACTGATCCCTCACCATCCATCCATCACTGATCCCTCACCATCCATCCATACTGATCCCTCACCATCCATCCATCACTGATCCCTCACCATCCATCCATCAATGATCCCTCACCATCCATCCATCACTGATCCCTCACCATCCATCCACCACTGATCCCTCACCATCCATCCATCAATGATCCCTCACCATCCATCCATCCATCAATGATCCCTCACCATCCATCCATCCATCAATGATCCCTCACCATCCATCCATCCATCAATGATCCCTCACCATCCATCCATCACTGATCCCTCACCATCCATCCATCACTGATCCCTCACCATCCATCCATCACTGATCCCTCACCATCCATCCATCCCTGATCCCTCACCATCCATTCATCCATCCATCCATCCCTGATCCCTCACCATCCATCCATCACTGATCCCTCACCATCCATCCATCACTGATCCCTCACCATCCATCCATCCACCACTGATCCCTCACCATCCATCCATCACTGATCCCTCACCATCCATCCATCCCTGATCCCTCACCATCCATTCATCCATCCATCCCTGATCCCTCACCATCCATCCTTCCAATGAATATTACTTACGTCATCCAGCAATTTGCCTTCTACACGCAGCTCCCATGAGGCAATGCTTCCATCGGAATCATCCGCATCGGGCTTTGCGGGGTTAAATGTGTTTGAAATGTAAAGTCGCAGTTTCCGCTTTTGCTGTGACGGAGAGAAGAGATTGGACGATATTAGACGCCCACTGAACATGACACTCGGTGCATCACACATTTCCCGCACAAATTCCTGGCAAACTGACCATTCAGAGATGGATGCAATAAATGACAGTTGTCACCATTCTTCATGATATAGATAATGGAATAAATGACAGTTGTCACCATTGTTCATGATATAAATTATGGAATAAATGACAGTTGTCACCATTCTTCATGATATAAATTATGGAATAAATGACAGTTGTCACCATTGTTCATGATATAAATTATGGAATAAATGACAGTTGTCACCATTGTTCATGATATAATTTATGGAAAAAATGACAGTTGTCACCATTCTTCATGATATAAATTATGGAATAAATGACAGTTGTCACCATTCTTCATGATATAAATTATGGAAAAAATGACAGTTGTCACCATTGTTCATTATATAGATTATGGAATAAATGACAGTTGCCACCATTCTTCATTGTATAGATTATGGAATAAATGACAGTTGTCACCGTTGTTCATTATATAGATTATGGAATAAATGACAGTTGTCACCATTGTTCATTATATAGATTATGGAATAAATGACAGTTGTCACCATTGTTCATTATATAGATTATGGAATAAATGACAGTTGCCACCATTCTTCATTGTATAGATTATGGAATAAATGACAGTTGTCACCATTGTTCACTATATAAATTATGGAATAAATGACAGTTGTCACCATTGTTCATGATATAATTTATGGAATAAATGACAGTTGTCACCATTGTTCATTATATAGATTATGGAATAAATGACAGTTGTCACCATTGTTCATTATATAGATTATGGAATAAATGACAGTTGCCACCATTCTTCATTGTATAGATTATGGAATAAATGACAGTTGTCACCATTGTTCACTATATAAATTATGGAATAAATGACAGTTGTCACCATTGTTCATTATACAGATTATGGAATAAATTACAGTTGTCACCATTGTTCATTGTAAAGATTATGGAATAAATGACAGTTGTCACCGTTGTTCATTATATAGATTATGGAATAAATGACAGTTGTCACCATTGTTCATTATATAGATTATGGAATAAATGACAGTTGTCACCATTCTTCATGATATAAATTATGGAATAAATGACAGTTGTCACCATTGTTCATTATATAGATAATGAAATAAATGACAGTTGTCACCATTGTTCACTATATAAATTATGGAAAAAATGACAGTTGTCACCATTGTTCATGATATAAATTATGGAATAAATGACAGTTGTCACCATTGTTCATGATATAAATTATGGAATAAATGACAGTTGTCACCATTGTTCATGATATAATTTATGGAATAAATGACAGTTGTCACCAATGTTCATTATATAGATTATGGAATAAATGACAGTTGTCACCAATGTTTATTATATAGATTATGGAATAAATGACAGTTGTCACCATTGTTCATGATATAGATTATGGAATAAATGACAGTTGTCACCATTGTTCATGATATAATTTATGGAATAAATGACAGTTGTCACCATTGTTCATTATATAGATTATGGAATAAATGACAGTTGTCACCATTGTTCATTATATAGATTATGGAATAAATGACAGTTGCCACCATTCTTCATTGTAAAGATTATGGAATAAATGACAGTTGTCACCGTTGTTCATTATATAGATTATGGAATAAATGACAGTTGTCACCATTGTTCATTATATAGATTATGGAATAAATGACAGTTGTCACCATTCTTCATGATATAAATTATGGAATAAATGACAGTTGTCACCATTGTTCATTATATAGATAATGAAATAAATGACAGTTGTCACCATTGTTCACTATATAAATTATGGAAAAAATGACAGTTGTCACCATTGTTCATGATATAAATTATGGAATAAATGACAGTTGTCACCATTGTTCATGATATAAATTATGGAATAAATGACAGTTGTCACCATTGTTCATGATATAATTTATGGAATAAATGACAGTTGTCACCAATGTTCATTATATAGATTATGGAATAAATGACAGTTGTCACCAATGTTTATTATATAGATTATGGAATAAATGACAGTTGTCACCATTGTTCATGATATAGATTATGGAATAAATGACAGTTGTCACCATTGTTCATGATATAGATTATGGAATAAATGACAGTTGTCACCATTGTTCACGATATAAATTATGGAATAAATGACAGTTGTCACCATTGTTCATTATATAGATTATGGAATAAATGACAGTTGTCACCATTGTTCATTATATAGATTATGGAATAAATGACAGTTGTCACCATTGTTCATTATATAGATTATGGAATAAATGACAGTTGCCACCATTGTTCACTATATAAATTATGGAATAAATGACAGTTGTCACCATTGTTCATTATATAGATTATGGAATAAATGACAGTTGTCACCATTGTTCATTATATAGATTATGGAATAAATGACAGTTGTCACCATTGTTCATTATATAGATTATGGAATAAATGACAGTTGCCACCATTGTTCACTATATAAATTATGGAATAAATGACAGTTGTCACCATTGTTCATTATATAGATTATGGAATAAATGACAGTTGCCACCATTGTTCACTATATAGATTATGGAATAAATGACAGTTGCCACCATTGTTCACTATATAAATTATGGAATAAATGACAGTTGTCACCATTGTTCATTATATAGATTATGGAATAAATGACAGTTGTCACCATTGTTCATTATACAGATCTATTAATACACATAACAGAATCTCCGTGATGCTGACAGTTAGGAAGTGCAGGCAGCCTGAGGTGCACCTATCTGTATCCACATACCTGCAGCAGACTTCTTAGGGCTCATTTACACCACAATCCCCTTCCTGGGTCTGCAGGTACGTTCACCTTCCTGGGTCTGCAGGTACGTTCCCCTTCCCGGGTCTGCAGGTACGTTCACCTTCTTGGGTCTGCAGGTACGTTCACCTTCCTGGGTCTGCAGGTACGTTCACCTTCCTGGGTCTGCAGGTACGTTCCCCTTCCTGGGTCTGCAGGTACGTTCCCCTTCCTGGGTCTGCAGGTACGTTCCCCTTCCCGGGTCTGCAGGTACGTTCCCCTTCCCGGGTCTGCAGGTACGTTCCCCTTCCCGGGTCTGCAGGTACGTTCCCCTTCCCGGGTCTGCAGGTACGTTCCCCTTCCCGGGTCTGCAGGTACGTTCCCCTTCCCGGGTCTGCAGGTACGTTCCCTTTCCCGGGTCTGCAGGTACGTTCCCCTTCCTGGGTCTGCAGGTACGTTCCCCTTCCTGGGTCTGCAGGTACGTTCCCCTTCCCGGGTCTGCAGGTACGTTCCCCTTCCGGGGTCTGCAGGTACGTTCACCTTCCTGGGTCTGCAGGTACGTTCACCTTCCTGGGTCTGCAGGTACGTTCCCTTTCCTGGGTCTGCAGGTACGTTCCCTTTCCTGGGTCTGCAGGTACGTTCCCCTTCCTGGGTCTGCAGGTACGTTCCCCTTCTTGGGTCTGCAGGTACGTTCCCCTTCCTGGGTCTGCAGGTACGTTCCCCTTCTTGGGTCTGCAGGTACGTTCACCTTCCCGGGTCTGCAGGTACGTTCCCCTTCTTGGGTCTGCAGGTACGTTCCCCTTCCTGGGTCTGCAGGTACGTTCCCCTTCTTGGGTCTGCAGGTACGTTCCCCTTCTTGGGTCTGCAGGTACGTTCACCTTCCCGGGTCTGCAGGTACGTTCCCCTTCCGGGGTCTGCAGGTACGTTCCCCTTCCCGGGTCTGCAGGTACGTTCACCTTCTTGGGTCTGCAGGTACGTTCCCCTTCCCGGGTCTGCAGGTACGTTCCCCTTCCTGGGTCTGCAGGTACGTTCCCCTTCCCGGGTCTGCAGGTACGTTCACCTTCCTGGGTCTGCAGGTACGTTCCCCTTCCCGGGTCTGCAGGTACGTTCCCCTTCTTGGGTCTGCAGGCACGTTCCCCTTCCTGGGTCTGCAGGTACGTTCCCTTTTCTGGGTCTGCAGGTACGTTCCTCTTCCTGGGTCTGCAGGTACGTTCCCTTTTCTGGGTCTGCAGGTACGTTCCCCTTCCTGGGTCTGCAGGTACGTTCCCCTTCCTGGGTCTGCAGGTACGTTCACCTTCCTGGGTCTGCAGGTACGTTCCCCTTCCCGGGTCTGCAGGTACGTTCCCTTTTCTGGGTCTGCAGGTACGTTCACCTTCCCGGGTCTGCAGGTACGTTCACCTTCCTGGGTCTGCAGGTACGTTCCCCTTCCCGGGTCTGCAGGTACGTTCCCCTTCTTGGGTCTGCAGGTACGTTCCCCTTCCCGGGTCTGCAGGTACGTTCCCCTTCCCGGGTCTGCAGGTACGTTCCCCTTCCCGGGTCTGCAGGTACGTTCCCCTTCCCGGGTCTGCAGGTACGTTCCCCTTCCCGGGTCTGCAGGTACGTTCCCCTTCTTGGGTCTGCAGGTACGTTCCCCTTCCCGGGTCTGCAGGTACGTTCCCCTTCCTGGGTCTGCAGGTACGTTCCCCTTCCCGGGTCTGCAGGTACGTTCCCCTTCCTGGGTCTGCAGGTACGTTCACCTTCCGGGGTCTGCAGGTACGTTCACCTTCCTGGGTCTGCAGGTACGTTCACCTTCCTGGGTCTGCAGGTACGTTCCCTTTCCTGGGTCTGCAGGTACGTTCCCTTTCCTGGGTCTGCAGGTACGTTCCCTTTCCTGGGTCTGCAGGTACGTTCCCTTTCCTGGGTCTGCAGGTACGTTCCCCTTCCCGGGTCTGCAGGTACGTTCCCCTTCCCGGGTCTGCAGGTACGTTCCCCTTCCTGGGTCTGCAGGTACGTTCCCCTTCCTGGGTCTGCAGGTACGTTCACCTTCCCGGGTCTGCAGGTACGTTCACCTTCCTGGGTCTGCAGGTACGTTCCGCTTCCCGGGTCTGCAGGTACGTTCCCCTTCCCGGGTCTGCAGGTACGTTCCCCTTCCTGGGTCTGCAGGTACGTTCCCCTTCCTGGGTCTGCAGGTACGTTCACCTTCCCGGGTCTGCAGGTACGTTCACCTTCCTGGGTCTGCAGGTACGTTCCCCTTCCCGGGTCTGCAGGTACGTTCCCCTTCCCGGGTCTGCAGGTACGTTCCCCTTCTTGGGTCTGCAGGTACGTTCACCTTCCTGGGTCTGCAGGTACGTTCCCCTTCTTGGGTCTGCAGGTACGTTCCCCTTCCCGGGTCTGCAGGTACGTTCCCCTTCCCGGGTCTGCAGGTACGTTCCCCTTCCTGGGTCTGCAGGTACGTTCCCCTTCTTGGGTCTGCAGGTACGTTCACCTTCCTGGGTCTGCAGGTACGTTCACCTTCCTGGGTCTGCAGGTACGTTCCCTTTCCTGGGTCTGCAGGTACGTTCCCTTTCCTGGGTCTGCAGGTACGTTCCCTTTCCTGGGTCTGCAGGTACGTTCCCCTTCCCGGGTCTGCAGGTATGTTCCCCTTCCCGGGTCTGCAGGTACGTTCCCCTTCCCGGGTCTGCAGGTACGTTCCCCTTCCTGGGTCTGCAGGTACGTTCCCCTTCCCGGGTCTGCAGGTACGTTCCCCTTCCCGGGTCTGCAGGTACGTTCCCCTTCCCGGGTCTGCAGGTACGTTCCCCTTCTTGGGTCTGCAGGTACGTTCCCCTTCCTGGGTCTGCAGGTACGTTCCCCTTCCTGGGTCTGCAGGTACGTTCCCCTTCCTGGGTCTGCAGGTACGTTCCCCTTCCCGGGTCTGCAGGTACGTTCACCTTCTTGGGTCTGCAGGTACGTTCCCCTTCCTGGGTCTGCAGGTACGTTCCCCTTCCCGGGTCTGCAGGTACGTTCCCCTTCCTGGGTCTGCAGGTACGTTCCCCTTCTTGGGTCTGCAGGTACGTTCCCCTTCCTGGGTCTGCAGGTACATTCCCCTTCCTGGGTCTGCAGGTACGTTCCCCTTCCTGGGTCTGCAGGTACGTTCCCCTTCCCGGGTCTGCAGGTACGTTCCCCTTCCCGGGTCTGCAGGTACGTTCCCCTTCCCGGGTCTGCAGGTACGTTCCCCTTCCCGGGTCTGCAGGTACGTTCCCCTTCCTGGGTCTGCAGGTACGTTCCCCTTCTTGGGTCTGCAGGTACGTTCCCCTTCCTGGGTCTGCAGGTACGTTCCCCTTCCTGGGTCTGCAGGTACGTTCCCCTTCCTGGGTCTGCAGGTACGTTCCCCTTCCCGGGTCTGCAGGTACGTTCACCTTCTTGGGTCTGCAGGTACGTTCCCCTTCCGGGGTCTGCAGGTACGTTCCCCTTCCTGGGTCTGCAGGTACGTTCCCCTTCCTGGGTCTGCAGGTACGTTCACCTTCTTGGGTCTGCAGGTACGTTCCCCTTCCGGGGTCTGCAGGTACGTTCCCCTTCCTGGGTCTGCAGGTACGTTCCCCTTCCTGGGTCTGCAGGTACGTTCACCTACAGAGACCTGCACCTCATACCTGTCTGCATCTTTCAGTTTTCTGTAATTGCACCCCCCCCCTCCGTATTGTATCACCCCGATGTACCCCCCCTGTATTCAATCACCCGAATGTACCCCCCCCCCATATTGCATCACCCCCATGTACCCCCCCCCGTATGGTATAACCCTTTGTAAAGTCTGCTCTACCGTCAGTGGTCCTCTGACCTTCATTGGTCTCTTCAAGGCTTCCTGGATATCGACTCGTTTCCTCATTATGGTTTGGTCCAATTTCCTTTCAAAAGCCAAGAGGTCCATGTAAGCCTGAGACTCCGGAACCAACTCCCGAATCTGGGGGAAGACAATAGGGAGTGAGGTCCCTGCGGATCCGACAATAGGGAGTGAGGTCTCTGCGGATCTGACAATAGGGAGTGAGGTCCCTGCGGATCCGACAATAGGGAGTGAGGTCCCTGCGGATCCGACAATAGGGAGTGAGGTCTCTGCGGATCCGACAATAGGGAGTGAGGTCCCTGCGGATCCGACAATAGGGAGTGAGGTCCCTGCGGATCCGACAATAGGGAGTGAGGTCCCTGCGGATCCGACAATAGGGAGTGAGGTCCCTGCGGATCCGACAATAGGGAGTGAGGTCCTTGCGGATCCGACAATAGGGAGTGAGGTCCCTGCGGATCCGACAATAGGGAGTGAGGTCCCTGCGGATCCGACAATAGGGAGTGAGGTCCCTGCGGATCCGACAATAGGGAGTGAGGTCTCTGCGGATCCGACAATAGGGAGTGAGGTCCCTGCGGATCCGACAATAGTGAGTGAGGTCCCTGCGGATCCGACAATAGGGAGTGAGGTCCCTGCGGATCCGATAATAGGGAGTGAGGTCCCTGCGGATCCGACAATAGGGAGTGAGGTCTCTGCGGATCCGACAATAGGGAGTGAGGTCCCTGCAGATCCGACAATAGGGAGTGAGGTCCCTGCGGATCCGACAATAGGGAGTGAGGTCCCTGCGGATCCGACAATAGGGAGTGAGGTCTCTGCGGATCCGACAATAGGGAGTGAGGTCTCTGCGGATCCGACAATAGGGAGTGAGGTCCCTGCGGATCCGACAATAGTGAGTGAGGTCTCTGCGGATCCGACAATAGGGAGTGAGGACCCTGCGGATTCCGACAATAGGGAGTGAGGTCCCTGCGGATCCGACAATAGGGAGTGAGGTCCCTGCGGATCCGACAATAGGGAGTGAGGTCCCTGCGAATCCGAGGGGCGCACAGGAGTCACCCCTGAGGAGAAGGACATTATATCTCGCCATCTAGGACATGCAAGCCATATAAATCACAACTCTTCTAGAGGACACAAAACTGTCAGCCAACCAACACTTGGCATTAATCCGAACATCCATACGATTCTAGCCAATCCGATCATCCATACAAATCTAACCAATCCGAACAATCATCCGAATCTAGCCAATCCGAATAATCATCCGAATCTAGCCAATCCGATCATCCATTCGATTCTAGCCAATCCGAACAATCACCCGAATCTAGCCAATCCGAACAATCATCCGAATCTAGCCAATCCGATCATCCATACGAATCTAGCCAATCCGAACAATCATCCGAATCTAGCCAATCCGATCATCCATTCGAATCTAGCCAATCCGAACAATCATCCGAATCTAGCCAATCCGATCATCCATTCGAATCTAGCCAATCCGAACAATCATCCGAATCTAGCCAATCCGATCATCCATTCGAATCTAGCCAATCCGAACAATCATCCGAATCTAGCCAATCCGATCATCCATCCAAATCTAACCAATGTGAACAATCATCCGAATCTAGCCAATCCGATCATCCATACAAATCTAACCAATCCGAACATCCATACGAATTTAGCAAATCCGATCATGTATATGAATCCGAACAATCATCCTCATCATGTGACGGAAGTGTGTGGGGTGGAGGAAATCCTCATTGTGACGGGAGTGACCTTTGGGGGTGGGGGGACCCCTGTATCATCTCCCCAAATTCTTATGTGTAAGTGCCCCAGTGCCTGCTGGGTACAGGGTGTGAATGTCTGTTGTGTATTGGTGTGTCGTCCTTTGTTCTCGACCAAAAGGCTGTCTATTGTCCTTGCCATGTGCTGCCCCTTTGTTCTATGTCTTGGTTGGATGGGGAGGGGTGATGATGTGTTTCCTGCAACCCTCCCCACTGATCGGGAGGGGTGATGATGTGTTTCCTGTAGCCCTCCCCACTGATGGGGCGGACTGATGATGTGTTTCCTGTAGCCCTCCCCACTGATGAGGCGGACTGATGATGTGTTTCCTGTAGCCCTCCCCACTGATGAGGCGGACTGATGATGTGTTTCCTGTAGCCCTCCCCACTGATGGGGCGGGCTGATGATGTGTTTCCTGTAGCCCTCCCCACTGATGGGGCGAGCTGATGTTGTGTTTCCTGTAGCCCTCCCCACTGATGGGGCGAGCTGATGTGTTTCCTGTAGCCCTCCCCACTGATGGGGAGGGGTGATGATGTGTTTCCTGTAGCCCTCCCCACTGATGGGGAGGGGTGATGATGTGTTTCCTGTAGCCCTCCCCAGTGGTGGGGCGGGGTGATGATGTGTTTCCTGTAGCCCTCCCCACTGATGGGGCGGACTGATGATGTGTTTCCTATAGCCCTCCCCACTGATGGGGCGGCTGATGATGTGTTTGCTGCAGCCCTTCCCACTAATCGGGAGGGGTGATGATGTGTTTCCTGTAGCCCTTCCCACTAATCGGGAGGGGTGATGATGTGTTTCCTGTAGCCCTTCCCACTGATAGGGTGGGCTGATGATGTGTTTCCTGTTCCTGGTTGTGTTTCCCCGCCCTCTGTATATAACTTATTTGTGTAAAATAAAAGAGCTGACTTCCTGTTTTGAGAAGAGTCGGGTGCTGTCTATTTCCTGAGGGATTTCAGGGTGTGGTCTGTGGTTGGAGTTCGGACAGGGAACCTGCGGTATAACGGAATATACCCAAGTGCGGTCGGGTACCGGTTCCCTTACACTCATCATGTGATGGAAGTGTGTGGGGTGAAGGGAATCCTCACATGACGGAAGTGTGGGGTGGAGGGAATCCTCCTCACATGACAGAAGTGTGTGGGGTGGAGGGAATCCTCCTCACGTGACGGAAGTGTGTGGGGTTGAGGGAATCCTCACGTGACGGAAGTGTGTGGGGTGAAGGGAATCCTCATCAGGTGACAGAAGTGTGTGGGGTGGAGGGAATCCTCCTCACGTGACGGAAGTGTGGGGTGGAGGGAATCCTCCTCACATGACGGAAGTGTGGGGTGGAGGGAATCCCCCTCACATGACGGAAGTGTGGGGTGGAGGGAATCCCCCTCACATGACGGAAGTGTGGGTTGGGGGGAATCCCCCTCACGTGACGGAAGTGTGGGGTGGAAGGAATCCTCACATGACGGAAGTGTGGGGTGGAGGGAATCCCCCTCACATGACGGAAGTGTGGGGTGGAGGGAATCCCCCTCACATGACGGAAGTGTGGGTTGGGGGGAATCCCCCTCACGTGACGGAAGTGTGGGGTGGAAGGAATCCTCACATGACGGAAGTGTGGGGTGGAGGGAATCCCCCTCACATGACGGAAGTGTGGGGTGGAGGGAATCCCCCTCACATGACGGAAGTGTGGGTTGGGGGGAATCCCCCACACGTGACGGAAGCGTGGTGTGGAGGGAGGAGTACTCCGGGTATTACCCTCTGTGGTAGGATCTTGTCCGCCATCTTTCTTCTCTTGGCGCTGGACATGTAGGAGGAAACAAATGGAAATTAATAAACTCCAGGGAAGGATTCCCTCTTCCATACAAACCACGAGTGTCTCACCTTCGGCTCCGCCCCTGAGAAGGTGTGTTTTGCTGAACCTGGGGTGGTGCTGATCGTTTTCTGGTTGGTTCCATTACAGTTGGAGGGATTCCGGGACGGACTGATGGACTTCCACCAAACGGAGGACCTGGGGGGCCCATGGGAGCACCTTGATGAGGCATTCGGGCCCCAGAGGGCATCCCAGGGCGCTAAAGCAGAGAAGGCCAGTGATTGGTTTACAACACAGACAGGGAAAAGATATGACTTCATTTACAAATCAAGCGAACATTTCCCGCACTATCAGGTCTACAGGAAGTAGTATTAAATCTGGGGGGGAGCGAGGATCAGACATGAACGATGGATGAGGGGGGGGGAGCGAGGATCAGACATGAATGATGGATGAGGGGGGGGGAGCGAGGATCAGACATGAACGATGGATGAGGGGGGGGGAGCGAGGATCAGACATGAACGATGGATGAGGGGGGGGGAGCGAGGATCAGACATGAACGATGGATGAGGGGGGAGCGAGGATCAGACATGAACGATGGATGAGGGGGGAGCGAGGATCAGACATGAACGATGGATGAGGGGGGGGGAGCGAGGATCAGACATGAACGATGGATGAGGGGGGGGGAGCGAGGATCAGACATGAACGATGGATGAGGGGGGAGCGAGGATCAGACATGAACGATGGATGAGGGGGGAGCGAGGATCAGACATGAACGATGGATGAGGGGGGGGGAGCGAGGATCAGACATGAACGATGGATGAGGGGGGAGCGAGGATCAGACATGAACGATGGATGAGGGGGGGCGAGGATCAGACATGAACGATGGATGAGGGGGGGGAGCGAGGATCAGACATGAACGATGGATGAGGGGGGGGAGCGAGGATCAGACATGAACGATGGATGAGGGGGGAGCGAGGATCAGACATGAACGATGGATGAGGGGGGAGCGAGGATCAGACATGAACGATGGATGAGGGGGGAGCGAAGATCAGACATGAACGATGGATGAGGGGGGAGCGAGGATCAGACATGAACGATGGATGAGGGGGGAGCGAGGATCAGACATGAACGATGGATGAGGGGAGCGAGGATCAGACATGAACGATGGATGAGGGGGGAGCGAGGATCAGACATGAACGATGGATGAGGGGGGAGCGAGGATCAGACATGAACGATGGATGAGGGGGGAGCGAAGATCAGACATGAACGATGGATGAGGGGGGAGCGAGGATCAGACATGAACGATGGATGAGGGGGGAGCGAGGATCAGACATGAACGATGGATGAGGGGAGCGAGGATCAGACATGAACGATGGATGAGGGGGGAGCGAGGATCAGACATGAACGATGGATGAGGGGGGAGCGAGGATCAGACATGAACGATGGATGAGGGGGGAGCGAGGATCAGACATGAACGATGGATGAGGGGGGGCGAGGATCAGACATGAACGATGGATGAGGGGGGAGCGAGGATCAGACATGAACGATGGATGAGGGGGGAGCGAGGATCAGACATGAACGATGGATGAGGGGGGAGCGAGGATCAGACATGAACGATGGATGAGGGGGGGAGGATCAGACGTGAACGATGGATGAGGGGGGGAGGATCAGACGTGAACGATGGATGAGGGGGGGAGGATCAGACGTGAACGATGGATGACGGGGGGGGGGGGGCGAGGATCAGACATGAACGATGGATGAGGGGGGGAGGATCAGACATGAACGATGGATGAGGGGGGGAGGATCAGACGTGAACGATGGATGAGGGGGGGAGGATCAGACGTGAACGATGGATGAGGGGGGAGGATCAGACGTGAACGATGGATGACGGGGGGGGGGGGGGCGAGGATCAGACATGAACGATGGATGACGGGGGGGGGCGAGGATCAGACATGAACGATGGATGAGGGGGGGAGGATCAGACATGAACGATGGATGAGGGGGGGAGGATCAGACATGAACGATGGATGAGGGGGGGAGGATCAGACATGAACGATGGATGACAGGGGGGGGCGAGGATCAGATATGAACGATAAATGAGGGGGGGGCCAGGATCAGACATGAACGATGGATGACGGGGGGGGGGGCGAGGATCAGACATGAACGATGGATGACGGGGGGGGGGGCGAGGATCAGACATGAACGATGGATGAGGGGAGCGAGGATCAGACATGAACGATGGATGAGGGGGGAGCGAGGATCAGACATGAACGATGGATGAGGGGGGAGCGAGGATCAGACATGAACGATGGATGAGGGGGGGCGAGGATCAGACATGAACGATGGATGAGGGGGGGAGGATCAGACGTGAACGATGGATGAGGGGGGGAGGATCAGACGTGAACGATGGATGAGGGGGGGAGGATCAGACGTGAACGATGGATGACGGGGGGGGGGGGGCGAGGATCAGACATGAACGATGGATGAGGGGGGGAGGATCAGACATGAACGATGGATGAGGGGGGGAGGATCAGACGTGAACGATGGATGAGGGGGGAGGATCAGACGTGAACGATGGATGACGGGGGGGGGGGGGGGGGCGAGGATCAGACATGAACGATGGATGAGGGGGGGAGGATCAGACATGAACGATGGATGAGGGGGGGAGGATCAGACATGAACGATGGATGAGGGGGGGAGGATCAGACATGAACGATGGATG
This sequence comes from Staurois parvus, assembly GCF_062004578.1. NCBI lineage: Eukaryota > Metazoa > Chordata > Amphibia > Anura > Ranidae > Staurois > Staurois parvus. The sequence goes on along the minus strand of NW_028320094.1, from coordinate 8,012 downwards.
ACGGGGGGGGGGGCGAGGATCAGACATGAGCGATGGATGAGGGGGGGAGGATCAGACATGAACGATGGATGACGGGGGGGGGGGGCGAGGATCAGACGTGAACGATAAATGAGGGGGGAGGAGAGGAAACTCCGAACAGAAGAGATCCCACTAGGAGGAGAAGAGAGAAGAGATCCCACAAGGAAGAGAAGAGAGAAGAGATCCCACAAGGAGGAGAAGAGATCCCACAAGGAGGAGAAGAGATCCCACAAGGAGGAGAAGACAGAAGAGATCCCACAAGGAGGAGAAGAGATCCCACAAGGAGGAGAAGACAGAAGAGATCCCACAAGGAGGAGAAGAGATCCCACAAGGAGGAGAAGAGATCCCACAAGGAGGAGAAGAGATGCCACAAGGAGGAGAAGACAGAAGAGATCCCACAAGGAGGAGAAGAGATCCCACAAGGAGGAGAAGAGAGAAGAGATCCCACTAGAAGGAGAAGAGATCCCACAAGGAGGAGAAGAGATCCCACAAGGAGGAGAAGAGATCCCACAAGGAGGAGAAGAGAGAAGAGATCCCACTAGAAGGAGAAGAGATCCCACAAGGAGGAGAAGAGATCCCACAAGGAGGAGAAGAGATCCCACTAGGAGGAGAAGAGATCCCACTAGGAGGAGAAGAGATCCCACAAGGAGGAGAAGAGATCCCACAAGGAGGAGAAGAGATCCCACTAGGAGGAGAAGAGATCCCACTAGGAGGAGAAGAGATCCCACTAGGAGGAGAAGAGATCCCACATGGAGGAGAAGACAGAAGAGATCCCACAAGGAGGAGAAGAGATCCCACAAGGAGGAGAAGAGATCCCACATGGAGGAGAAGACAGAAGAGATCCCACAAGGAGGAGAAGAGATCCCACAAGGAGGAGAAGAGATCCCACATGGAGGAGAAGAGATCCCACATGGAGGAGAAGAGATCCCACATGGAGGAGAAGAGATCCCACATGGAGGAGAAGAGATCCCACAAGGAGGAGAAGAGATCCCACAAGGAGGAGAAGAGATCCCACAAGGAGGAGAAGAGAGAAGAGATCCCACAAGGAGAAGAGATCCCACAAGGAGGAGAAGAGATCCCACAAGGAGGAGAAGAGATCACACAAGGAGGAGAAGAGATCCCACAAGGAGGAGAAGAGATCCCACAAGGAGGAGAAGAGATCCCACAAGGAGGAGAAGAGATCACACAAGGAGGAGAAGAGATCCCACAAGGAGGAGAAGAGATCCCACAAGGAGGAGAAGAGATCCCACAAGGAGGAGAAGAGATCCCACAAGGAGGAGACACAAAGAATGAACGCAGAGGAGCCAGAAACCATCAGAGACTAACAGCCTGGATGAGATCCTCGGGGGAGGAGCTTACACTGGAGATCAGGATGACACTGGGAGAAGAGAAGATCTGATAGAGAGGAAGAAAGTAGAGAGGAGAACCATATAGAGGGGAAGAATGAGAGAGGAGCATAGGGGGGGAAGAATGAGAGAGGAGCATAGGGGGAAGAATGAGAGAGGAGCATAGGGGGGGAAGAATGAGAGAGGAGCATAGGGGGGAAGAATGAGAGAGGAGCATAGGGGGGAAGAATGAGAGAGGAGCATAGGGGGGAAGAATGAGAGAGGAGCATAGGGGGGAAGAATGAGAGAGGAGCATAGGGGGGAAGAATGAGAGAGGAGCATAGGGGGGGGAAGAATGAGAGAGGAGCATAGGGGGGGGAAGAATGAGCGAGGAGCATAGGGGGGAAGAATGAGAGAGGAGCATAGGGGGGAAGAATGAGAGAGGAGCATAGGGGGGAAGAATGAGAGAGGAGCATAGGGGGGAAGAATGAGAGAGGAGCATAGGGGGAAGAATGAGAGAGGAGCATAGGGGGGAAGAATGAGAGAGGAGCATAGGGGGGAAGAATGAGAGAGGAGCATAGGGGGGGGAAGAATGAGAGAGGAGCATAGGGGGGGGAAGAATGAGCGAGGAGCATAGGGGGGAAGAATGAGAGAGGAGCATAGGGGGGAAGAATGAGAGAGGAGCATAGGGGGGAAGAATGAGAGAGGAGCATAGGGGGGAAGAATGAGAGAGGAGCATAGGGGGGAAGAATGAGAGAGGAGCATAGGGGGAAGAATGAGAGAGGAGCATAGGGGGGAAGAATGAGAGAGGAGCATAGGGGGGAAGAATGAGAGAGGAGCATAGGGGGGAAGAATGAGAGAGGAGCATAGGGGGGAAGAATGAGAGAGGAGCATAGGGGGGAAGAATGAGAGAGGAGCATAGGGGGGAAGAATGAGAGAGGAGCATAGGGGGGAAGAATGAGAGAGGAGCATAGGGGGGAAGAATGAGAGAGGAGCATAGGGGGGAAGAATGAGAGAGGAGCATAGGGGGAAGAATGAGAGAGGAGCATAGGGGGGAAGAATGAGAGAGGAGCATAGGGGGGAAGAATGAGAGAGGAGCATAGGGGGGAAGAATGAGAGAGGAGCATAGGGGGGAAGAATGAGAGAGGAGCATAGGGGGGAAGAATGAGAGAGGAGCATAGGGGGGAAGAATGAGAGAGGAGCATAGGGGGGAAGAATGAGAGAGGAGCATAGGGGGGAAGAATGAGAGAGGAGCATAGGGGGGAAGAATGAGAGAGGAGCATAGGGGGGAAGAACGAGAGAGGAGCATAGGGGGGGTAAGAATGAGAGAGGAGCATAGGGGGAAGAATGAGAGAGGAGCATAGGGGGAAGAATGAGAGAGGAGCATAGGGGGGAAGAATGAGAGAGGAGCATAGGGGGGAAGAATGAGAGAGGAGCATAGGGGGGGAAGAATGAGAGAGGAGCATAGGGGGGGAAGAATGAGAGAGGAGCATAGGGGGGGAAGAATGAGAGAGGAGCATAGGGGGGAAGAATGAGAGAGGAGCATAGGGGGGAAGAATGAGAGAGGAGCATAGGGGGGAAGAATGAGAGAGGAGCATAGGGGGGGAAGAATGAGAGAGGAGCATAGGGGGGGAAGAATGAGAGAGGAGCATAGGGGGGAAGAATGAGAGAGGAGCATAGGGGGGAAGAATGAGAGAGGAGCATAGGGGGGAAGAATGAGAGAGGAGCATAGGGGGAAGAATGAGAGAGGAGCATAGGGGGGAAGAATGAGAGAGGAGTATAGGGGGGGGAAGAATGAGAGAGGAGCATAGGGGGAAGAATGAGAGAGGAGCATAGGGGGAAGAATGAGAGAGGAGCATAGGGGGGAAGAATGAGAGAGGAGTATAGGGGGGGGAAGAATGAGAGAGGAGCATAGGGGGAAGAATGAGAGAGGAGCATAGGGGGGGAAGAATGAGAGAGGAGCATAGGGGGGAAGAATGAGAGAGGAGCATAGGGGGGGAAGAATGAGAGAGGAGCATAGGGGGGAAGAATGAGAGAGGAGCATAGGGGGAAGAATGAGAGAGGAGCATAGGGGGGAAGAATGAGAGAGGAGCATAGGGGGAAGAATGAGAGAGGAGCATAGGGGGGAAGAATGAGAGAGGAGCATAGGGGGGAAGAATGAGAGAGGAGCATAGGGGGGAAGAATGAGAGAGGAGCATAGGGGGGAAGAATGAGAGAGGAGCATAGGGGGGAAGAATGAGAGAGGAGCATAGGGGGGAAGAATGAGAGAGGAGCATAGGGGGGGAAGAATGAGAGAGGAGCATGGGGGGGAAGAATGAGAGAGGAGCATAGGGGGGAAGAATGAGAGAGGAGCATAGGGGGGAAGAATGAGAGAGGAGCATAGGGGGAAGAATGAGAGAGGAGCATAGGGGGGAAGAATGAGAGAGGAGTATAGGGGGGGGGAAGAATGAGAGAGGAGCATAGGGGGAAGAATGAGAGAGGAGCATAGGGGGGAAGAATGAGAGAGGAGCATAGGGGGGGAAGAATGAGAGAGGAGCATAGGGGGGGAAGAATGAGAGAGGAGCATAGGGGGGGAAGAATGAGAGAGGAGCATAGGGGGGAAGAATGAGAGAGGAGCATAGGGGGGAAGAATGAGAGAGGAGCATAGGGGGGAAGAATGAGAGAGGAGCATAGGGGGGGAAGAATGAGAGAGGAGCATAGGGGGGGAAGAATGAGAGAGGAGCATAGGGGGGAAGAATGAGAGAGGAGCATAGGGGGGAAGAATGAGAGAGGAGCATAGGGGGGAAGAATGAGAGAGGAGCATAGGGGGAAGAATGAGAGAGGAGCATAGGGGGGAAGAATGAGAGAGGAGTATAGGGGGGGGAAGAATGAGAGAGGAGCATAGGGGGAAGAATGAGAGAGGAGCATAGGGGGAAGAATGAGAGAGGAGCATAGGGGGGAAGAATGAGAGAGGAGTATAGGGGGGGAAGAATGAGAGAGGAGCATAGGGGGAAGAATGAGAGAGGAGCATAGGGGGGGAAGAATGAGAGAGGAGCATAGGGGGAAGAATGAGAGAGGAGCATAGGGGGGAAGAATGAGAGAGGAGCATAGGGGGGGAAGAATGAGAGAGGAGCATGGGGGGGAAGAATGAGAGAGGAGCATAGGGGGAAGAATGAGAGAGGAGCATAGGGGGGAAGAATGAGAGAGGAGCATAGGGGGAAGAATGAGAGAGGAGCATAGGGGGGAAGAATGAGAGAGGAGCATAGGGGGGAAGAATGAGAGAGGAGCATAGGGGGGAAGAATGAGAGAGGAGCATAGGGGGGAAGAATGAGAGAGGAGCATAGGGGGGAAGAATGAGAGAGGAGCATAGGGGGGGAAGAATGAGAGAGGAGCATGGGGGGGAAGAATGAGAGAGGAGCATAGGGGGGAAGAATGAGAGAGGAGCATAGGGGGGAAGAATGAGAGAGGAGCATAGGGGGAAGAATGAGAGAGGAGCATAGGGGGGAAGAATGAGAGAGGAGTATAGGGGGGGGAAGAATGAGAGAGGAGCATAGGGGGAAGAATGAGAGAGGAGCATAGGGGGGAAGAATGAGAGAGGAGCATAGGGGGGAAGAATGAGAGAGGAGCATAGGGGGAAGAATGAGAGAGGAGCATAGGGGGGGGAAGAATGAGAGAGGAGCATAGGGGGAAGAATGAGAGAGGAGCATAGGGGGGGTAAGAATGAGAGAGGAGCATAGGGGGAAGAATGAGAGAGGAGCATAGGGGGGAAGAATGAGAGAGGAGCATAGGGGGGAAGAATGAGAGAGGAGCATAGGGGGGAAGAATGAGAGAGGAGCATAGGGGGGAAGAATGAGAGAGGAGCATAGGGGGGGAAGAATGAGAGAGGAGCATAGGGGGGAAGAATGAGAGAGGAGCATAGGGGGGGGGAAGAATGAGAGAGGAGCATAGGGGGAAGAATGAGAGAGGAGCATAGGGGGGAAGAATGAGAGAGGAGTATAGGGGGGAAGAATGAGAGAGGAGCATAGGGGGAAGAATGAGAGAGGAGCATAGGGGGGGAAGAATGAGAGAGGAGCATAGGGGGAAGAATGAGAGAGGAGCATAGGGGGGGAAGAATGAGAGAGGAGCATAGGGGGAAGAATGAGAGAGGAGCATAGGGGGGGGAAGAATGAGAGAGGAGCATAGGGGGGAAG
>NW_028320093.1:0-110725 GCF_062004578.1 Staurois parvus | reverse complement strand
CAAGGGCGCAATTCATTCCATCTATCCACAGCTAGAAGAGAAAGTACACAAATTATTGTTCACGTTCTTTCCAGGACATGATTATTTGTTTTATATTCAAGCAGAACAAGTGTATAGCCTCACTGTAAACAGTAAGTGGTTCAAAAAACGTTTTCACTGAACAAGTTGACTTTACACAACACATTTTAGTGGCATAAGCACAGCATTCGCAGCCTTTGGTTGTACAGTCCAAGTATTTTAGCGTCTAAATGTGCAAATGTCCTAAAAACCGTGAATATGATAATTTTCTTCTTTAATATTCTTCCTCCAAAGTGTGAGAATTCTTCTTATTTCAATAAACCTCACAAGAAAAAAAAATTATATTCGCACAGTGCATTATTCCCAGCATGTGATATGTTTCACAAAACGCACTTCCAAACTCGTGACAAATCGCGCAAAAATTCCACCTTGTGACTTCTAAATAACTGTCATCCTTACTCTTACCGTATTTAAACTTGGAAAAAGCTTTAATCAATTCCACCTTTAAATCACTCCGTGACTTCACTTCTCAATCCGTCCTCCTCAGTGTAGGAAATACACCTCCAAAAATTGGAATATAGTGTAATATCCTTAAGTCAATGTATATACTCTTGTGCTCCTCTCACGTCTCCACAAATCACCAGTGTATGTGAACACATAAACCGCCATCTAATATATTATGCACCTTACCAGACGGTAAGAATCAACCAGCATTGCATAGATATATGTTCCTCACATCCCAGAGTATATATGATCTCCAATGGCATCAGAGTCCCAGGGAGCTTGGAAGGTCCTCACTGACAACCTGCTCTAATGGAGTACAATGCAGTTGCTATGTTATTGTGAAAACCGCCTTTGGTTGTAGTTAAGTTGTGTACTGACTAATGGCTTCACTACTCTGTAACCTAGATTCCTATGGACCTGAATGTACAGAGGTTCAAGGGTTGAGCAGAGACATTGGAGTTACCAATAATATGACACTGGATCAGTCAAGTAACGAACATACCGGGTTCAGAGGCACTAGAAGGGTAGTACAGAAAAGCAAGCTGACCTATATTTTCATTTCATGTACATGCTTGAACTTTGTACTCCAGTAATACAATGTTGTGTAATACTATCTTACATAAGAAATCCCAGTGCAGCATAAATCCCCTGGAAATACTCACATCGGTGCCATGTTTGGACATGGCTGCACTGGCCAACTGCCGGATCTTCTCACGATACATCTGAGCGCTACGACTGTTGTACTTGGCATTGGTGTCATTAGTGGCACAGCCATGCTGATGGAAGAAAGCATTCTGCAGCAAGAATATAAATTAATTAGGTGAATAACGACAACCCTGGGCCAGTTAAACCGAGCATATAATAGAAAAAATGCTGAGTATAGTAGAGGCTCTCACCAGGTAAATCTGTGTGTCTTGTGCATACGCTACATATACCCACATCAATTAGTAAAGGAAATAGTTTGTTTGGGCTAACTTGTTTTACAAGAACTATATAAAATGATAGTAAAGCTGGAGTTAGGCTGTAAGTAATTTGTAATGATCTCATTACAATGAAATTTAAATTTTAAATGGTTTTTCTCTTGGATAGGTCCTAAAATACCTTTTTTTGTAGTAACATTGCACTTTCCCGCCTCCGACTTTGGCGCTGTGTGCGGACATAACAAGTAACAGCCCCATCCCTCACTAGAAGTTTCCTCATGCAAACGTTTAGCACAGAGGAAGAGAGAGGCATGCCTAAAGCCTCATACATATGATGAGAATATCAGATGAAAAATACTGCTTTGAGAGAGATCGTCCAAAAATCTGATCACACTGCATTCAAAAGCGGATCAGTTCATGGAAAATTATCCAAAGGGACAAGCACAAAAATGTCTTGTATACCAGAATGGACAATTTTCTTTTATTCAGTACAGCAAAGGAAAAAAAAAAAAAAATCATCATCAAGTGACCAAGACCGCACATGATCGGAAACAAGAGAATGCATTACAATACAATACATATCACTTTTGAAGTTTTAGTCTGTCTTATGAGAATTGTCACAACTTTTACATTTTCAATAGACTAGCATGCAGAAAAAACAAAGCAAAAAAAAAAAACCCAAACGATCATTCGTCTGATATTCTCATCATGTGTACAAGGCCTAACCAAGTCTGTAAGATCTGTAGAGTGCACTGGGCAGTGTGGTCAAACTCTGATGTCCGTGTGATTGTGCAACTGCTATAACAGGAAGGTGGATGCAAGCTGATGAAAGTGAGAGCTGTTAGTACAATACCTGCCTCACTGTGTACTTCTGTAACTCCAACTGGTCTAAGCTCTTCCCCACTGGTCAGTGAGGTTGCTTATTACATTTACAAACTGTAGGAATGCTTGGGAAGCATTGAGGCAGGGTCAAACGCACCTCTGAGCAGGCAAAGCTGAGATTTGCAAGTACCTTTGGTTGCCTGTATATCTAGGTAAACGGATTGTTGTTGTTTGAAAGGTGTTTTTTTTTTTCTCTTTTCTCCAGTAAGCTGGGGCGGCGCAGTGGCTAAATGGTTAGCACTTCCGCCTGGCAGTACTAGGGTAATTGGTTCAAATCCCAACCACGGCACCACCTGCCTGGAGTTTGTATGTTCTCCCTGTGCCTTCATGGGCTTCCTGCAGGTACTCCGGTTTCCTCCCACACTCCAAAGACATGCTGGTAGGTTAATTGGATCCTGTCTAAATTGTCCCTAGTATGTGTATGTATGAATGTGAGTTAGGGACCTTAGATTGGACACCCCTTGAGGGTTAGGGACTGATGTGAATGTATAATATATATGTAAAGTGCTGCGTAAATTGACAGTGTTATATAAGTACCTGAAATAAATAATAAGCTCTGTTTATGACAGGCCACTGTAAAGAAAAATTGATGTTGCCACACCATAATTAGACGGTTACCAACAGTTACTTACAGCATTGGCATTTCCTCCAACTTGCATGCATCTCAGCTGATACCAGCTCCAGTTAGAATCCAGCTCAGTTGACCTAAAGAAGAGACATAAGTCAGCATTGCTTCCATTTCTATAAACTGGACAACACAGTGGCTTAGTGGTAATGGGTATTTTATGCATAGTTTCAGTTTTACAGTTTTGACCAATGTAACTATGCATATACCATACCTGGCTTTCCTGGAAGCTGGAAAACACTGAAATTACACAGCTCCTCCATTGATCTGTGTTGGCTTCCATGTCCTGTCCTGAGCAGCTGCCCTGCTGCATTCCAAACACAGGAGGTCAGCCACATGGCATGGACGCCATTCAGAGAATGTTTTGCATTTTGTTGAATGAATGAGAAGTGTTCTCTGATTTGATGAGGTGGAGAGGCAGGGCACTGATGTCACATCCACTTCATCAGATCAGAAGACGCATTATCTGAATGGCGCCAGTCCTGGGTGGCCAACCTCCTGTGTTCACAATGCAGGGCCTCTGCTTGGCATGGGACCTGGAAGCAAGTGTAGATCAGTGGAGTAGCAGTGTCTTCTTTAGTGATTTCCAGCTTCCCAGAGCATTGGCCAGCTGCAAACTGGACCCATGCATAAAATATCCAAATATTTCAAACGCTTTTTGATGTGTTGCTCGCCTCTGGTGTACCACTTGTTTAATTACCTACCTGATGAAACTGAGATGAACTCCAAGAGATCGATGTATTCCAGAGCAATCAATGCATAGAAACACTCCATAGGGGATACTGGCCCAGCTGGGGTTCTTTGCTCCACAGTCAAAGCATGACTGAAAAACAAGAAGAAAAACAGATGAAGAAACCAGTGCAAAACAACTGTAACCTACGAGGGGCAACTGAAAGGTTTTCGGCCTATCCATGAAGCATTTGTCTTAGCCCAATTTTATTTTTGCTACTAATAGTACATATCTTTGCAAGGTTCCATAACAAATTTGTCACAAATAGCTTTTTCTTTGTTTCAATTATTGAAGACGGAAGTGCAGAAGGTCACCATTGTCTGAAAGATGGAGAAAGTGAGCAAACGTGCAGTTATCCAATACCTGCTGAAAAAGGGAATGAATGGACAGGACATCCACAAGGACATGATGGAAACATTAGGGGAGGATGCCCCTTCCTATTCCACCATTAAAAAGTGGGTGGCGGAATTCAAGAGGCCCTAGTATGTGTATGTATGGATGTGAGATAGGGACCTTAGATTGTACGCCCCTTGAGGGTTAGGGACTAATGTGAATGTACAATATATATGTAAAGCGCTGCGTAAATTGACGGCGCTATATAAGTACCTGAAATAAATAAATGTCACTGTCTGGAGTTGGCAGGACCTGGATGAAAGCAGTAATGAGGGTTGGTCCACCTCCACTATACCTTCATTAGTAATGCATTGACTGGCCATCCAGTGCAGCCTTTCAACCTTTTAGTCCCAGAGGAATCCATGAATTGATTCAGGGTTGGGGGAACACCTGCTAACATTCAATGGTTGCCAGTGGGAAGAATGTTTACCTTAAGCCTCTTAAACACTAGCAATCCACATTTGAATCACTCTTAAGAGAGCATTGGGCAGGCATTAAACTGGCATTGTATCACCTCTTGTTTTAACCTTCTAAATGCTGGTCTACTGCACTGCAACTGTGTACATTGTGCACGGTTGCAGCACAGCTCTGGTCACTTGAATGGATGTCTTCTGGCAGGCAACAGTATCCATCAAGCCCAACAGAGGGTATAATTCCTGCCGCAGCATGTGTACATCCCTGGCCAGGGCCTTTTTTGCTAAAGAGGAACGGTTGAGGGATGGTAAAAATGCGGCTCAATTGTGGCGTTTTACCCCCCGTCCCCCACGACTGCAACTATAAACAAGCCCTTACAGTGGTGATCAGAATACCACAAACTGCTAAAAAAAAAATATTCATTGGTGTTGTGCCACTGACTCTTAACACCTTCCTGCCCGGCCTATAGCAGATTGACGGCCGGGCGGGACATTCCTCCTTGTGACTGGGCATCATATGACGTCCTGTCAAAACGAGCCGCTCACGCAGCCGCGCGATCTGTCACGGGACACAGCCCATGACATATCACTACACCGGCCCGTTTCCAGTGTCATGTGACCAATCACAGCAGATTACATGTCGATTGTAAACAATGGATGGCTTCCTGTAATGCATCCATTGTATACAATTATATTAGCGGTGACTGGTCAAGGCAGTCACATGATACAGACAGGGCCAATCACAGTCCATCTGTATCATGTGATCAACTTTGCCTAAGCACAGCTAATCACAAGAAAAGACTGAATGAATCAGTTTCATTCAGTAACAATGATTGCAAATATCAATGAAATACATTGGTATTAGCAATCCTAATGTGTTAAAAAAAAAAAAAAAATCTGGTCACTTGCCCAGAGTAGCTCAATATTACTATGGTAACATAGTACTGCTTTGGCCACAGTGTGCTGAAAAATAAAATAGTAAAAAAAAAGAAAACCTGTAATAAAAAAAATAGAAACATTTGAAAAGATATACAAATTCAATTATTATTATTTTCACCAAAGAAATGTAGCAGAATACATTTCGACCTAAATTTATGAAGACATGTTATTTATTTGCAAAAATTTATAACAGAAATGAAAAAAGTGCATCAAAAGTTTCAGGTGCTTTTTGTTTTATTTAGAAAAAAGTAAAAAAAAAAAAAAAAAAAAAACACTCAGCGGTGATTAAATAGCACCAAAAGAAAGCTCTATTTGTGTGAAAAAAAAATTATAAAAATTTCATATGGGTAGTGTTGCATGACCGTGCAATTGTCAAAGTGCGACAGCACTGAAAGCTGAAAAGCGGCCCGGGCACGAAGGAGGTATAAGTGCCCGGTAGGTAAGTGGTTAAGTTGAAAGTTTCACATGGATACAGTGTTGCATGACCACGCAATTGTCATTCAAAGTGCAAAAGCACTGAAAATTGGCCTGGGCAGGAAGGGGGTATAAGTGCCCTGTAGGTAAGTGGTTACGTTGAAAATTTCACATGGGTACAGTGTTGCATGACCGTGCAATTGTCATTCAAAGTGCGACAGCACTGAAAGCTGGCCTGGACAGGAAGGGGGTATAGGTGCACGGTAGGCAAGTGGTTAAGTTGAAAATTTCACATGGGTACAGTGTTGCATGACCGCGCAATTGTCATTCAAAGTGCAACATCGCTGAAAATTGGTCTGGGCAGGAAGGGGGTAAAAGTGCCCGGTATTGAAGTGGTATTGGCTTGGGAACTATGCAGGCACCATCGAATAGGAAGTCGATTAACCACAACTCCATGAACCCCTAACAAACTAAGGAAGAACTGTGGTTGGGAACAGGGGCAGACTGACAACTCATGGGGCCCCCGGGCAACAGGGGATCATGGGGCCCCTGTTTCCTTGCCCAAACTCAAAAAAGCCTATGAAAAAGGTACCAGGGGCATCTCATGGGGCCCCCTACTGACCCCGGGCCCTCAGGCAGTGCCCCAGTTTCCAAATGGTCAGTCCGTCCCTGGTTGGGAATGGCTGCTCTAATAAAACTCAGGATGTGTGTAGTCCCCATAAGGTGTTCATGAGCGTTTATGAGCGAGTGACATTTTGCTAAAAAGCACAAAAACCACTAAAAAGCACAACAAAACTCGCACTTTTAACGCGGCATTTTACAGCTACCGCAACTGGCGTTTTTAGAACGTCCAATGTGCATGAGGCCTAAAAAGGAACAACAGATCAGGCTATGGAGTCCATTGATGAGGGGACTTTGCATTGTCATGAGCAATCAATGGCAGCCTTTGTGTGACACTGCACTCTGAATGGGGGGAGGAAGGAAGTGACACACCTCCTCTGATAACCATCAGAACAGTAAATCTTACATTGTGCACTAATACAGGAGGATTTGTCACCCATCCCGGCCACCAATACTCCCAGACCTGAGCTGGACTTTCCTGATTGGTCACGGCTCTACCCCAGGATAAGGCAAGTTGATGATGTGATCACATAATAAACAGATACCTGAGGCTAGCTCTGACACGTGTGCAGGATCAGAGGGCATGGACCTGAAAACACACCATCTGCGCTCAGATCCATGCCCCCGCTACTGCATGCATGTTACATGGCTTCCCGTGAAGACTGAGATTGAGCTCTGCAGTCACTTTTGCAGCGGTTGTTTTCTTATTCCCGGTCACAATCCTGCGCAATGTCCTTTTATATCTTTCGGTCAGTTGACCATGTCGACCGCACTTATAAATATCAGGCGCCGTTTTCCCGGAATCTGTATACGCCGTCATAACCTTTGACCCTGTGCCTCCCGACATGGCAAATAAATTGGCAACTTCAGTCACAGAGGCACCAGCTGAGTGACACCAACAATTTGCCCTCTTTGAAGCTCAGTAAGCTCTGACATGACTCTAGCAGCGCATGCAGTGAATGACGAAAGTGAGACTTCCCACCTGTTAGCTAGGTGTCTCGTCACACAGCGGAAGCAGAAGACTGCTACATCGCCTCCGCTTTCAATGTGAAACACGTCGCCACTTTCACACCTGCAAATCATGGAGCGTTTCCAAATTTTGGCCAACCCCTCAAAAGCCACAAAGGATATAAAATCCATTTTGTGTGCATTTAGGCCTCATCCTCCTGGCAGCAGTATTGGCAGAAATAAACACTTGACACCTGTAAACTTCCCAGCAGGAGCAAATTGGATCATGCTTTGCTGGGTTTTTATGCCTTCCTCTGGATCAACTTTTTTTTTTTTCCTATGGTTGAACTGGATGGACTTTTGTCTTTTTTCAGCCAGACTAACTATGTAAATGCATGCAACACATTGAGGCGTGTCAAATGCTCAGGCGGTAATTCATTTCAGTGGCTAGAATAAATTATTCTTCTAATCAGTGAAATTAATTAACACTCAAGTGCTAAACGCGCCCAGCATGTACATGCATCAAGCATATTTCCTGCCAAAACTCTGCTGCTCCTGGACGCACGGTCAGTGTTTTTTTTTTTTTAACTGCCTGTATGTGCCTGGACACATAGGCTACCATGCACACACATTTAGAGGCTGAAAGAAAAAAAAAATGCCAGACGCCCCTAAGAGCTGTGTTAAAAATGTCCAGTGCACATGAGGCCAAAATGCCTTTGCAAACCCAGATATGACCTTGTTAAAGCAGTGACATTATCACTGGGCTGTACAGAGTGGAGAGCTGTGGGAGGGGCCCAGCAGGCTCCACCCACTACAGGCTAACGTGCAGAGATCTACAGCAGGGGGTGGAGACAAGACCAGTCACCCTGCACAAGGAGAGAGATCCGCAGTGATCAGTCTTTATCTGCTTGCCAACCGCCCTATAGCAGATTGACGGCTACATGGCGGCCGCTCTGTGCAGAATCATGTATATATACCCGATTCTGCATTTCTGGGTGGGGAGTGTGCGCCTGCCTGCCCGCACTGTCATTGGCTCCCGTACATGTCAATCATTGGGTCCCAGCCAGCAATTCATTGGCAGGACTTGGCGATCAGTGGGGCAGCTGACAGGAGAGAGATCTGTGAATGTGCAAAGCAGAGAGATAAAAAGCAGCACATCCCTTAGTAATACACCACACAATAAAAGCACCCCCTAACAAACAGACCGCCTCAGATGTTAACCCATTCCTGCCCAGTGTCATTAGTACAGTGTCAGTGCCTTTTATTAGTTATCGCCGCCATTACCAGTATATAATAAATAAAAATTTCAAAATATATACATATATACACACACACACACACACCCGCACAGAGGAATTTGAACCCGCGGGCGGGTGCCATTAGTTCTAATAGCACACCGCACGCACTGGAAATCGCAACCACACTGGGAACCGAGGCTGCGTTTTCCAAAGAAGTGCAGGAACTTCTTTCCCTGCTTGTCACGGGCACGGGAGTCCTTTCAAATGAATGGGCTCTCGTACTCGAGCAAAACGCATAGGTGTGAACCTAGCAAAAGCCTCAGAGCCCGGGACAGAGATCGCGATTGGGGGGGGGGTCCCCGGGACAGAGATCGCGATTGGGGGGGGGGGTCCCTGCCCCCGGGACAGAGATCGCGATTGGGGGGGGGGGGTCCCTGCCCCCGGGACAGAGATCGCGATTGGGGGGGGGGTCCCTGCCCCCGGGACAGAGATCGCGATTGGGGGGGGGGTCCCCGCCCCCGGGACAGAGATCGCGATTGGGGGGGGGTCCCCGCCCCCGGGACAGAGATCGCGATTGGGGACAGAGATCGCGATTGGGGGGGGGTCCCTGCCCCCGGGACAGAGATCGCGATTGGGGGGGGTCCCTGCCCCCGGGACAGAGATCGCGATTGGGGGGGGGTCTCTGCCCCCGGGACAGAGATCGCGATTGGGGGGGGGTCTCTGCCCCCGGGACAGAGATCGCGATTGGGGGGGGTCTCTGCCCCCGGGACAGAGATCGCGATCGGGGGGGGTCTCTGCCCCCGGGACAGAGATCGCGATTGGGGGGGGTCTCTGCCCCCGGGACAGAGATCGCGATCGGGGGGGGTCTCTGCCCCCGGGACAGAGATCGCGATTGGGGGGGGTCTCTGCCCCCGGGACAGAGATCGCGATCGGGGGGGGTCTCTGCCCCCGGGACAGAGATCGCGATTGGGGGGGGTCTCTGCCCCCGGGACAGAGATCGCGATTGGGGGGGGTCTCTGCCCCCGGGACAGAGATCGCGATTGGGGGGGGGTCTCTGCCCCCGGGACAGAGATCGCGATTGGGGGGGGTCTCTGCCCCCGGGACAGAGATCGCGATTGGGGGGGGGGTCTCTGCCCCCGGGACAGAGATCACGACAGGGGATTGCCAGGCCCGGCAGTGGAAGGGTTAAAAAGAGTACTCCTCCCACAGGACACCCTACTACAGAGGCCTGACATGCACCCCCTCCATGCTGGGACTTGTAGTCCTCTGACAGCAGCAGAGTCCAGGCTCACAGCCTGGCTGACCAGTCCCTGGCAGACATGGAGGCCATGACACCCTAAAAGGCCCACCATGTGCTGGCCAGGCCTTCCCCTCCGCCTCGGCTCCTCTCCCCCTCACCTTGTTGGTAGGTACAGCCCGCAGCCTCTTGAACACGGATTGAATCTCCGCTTTAGTCGGCTCGGCAGCCATGTTTCCTCCCTCACTATACGGCCCTTCCGCCTCTCCTCCAATCACAGTGCTCAGCACACCCTACACAGCCACACAGGCAGCCGGCCAATCAGAGATCTCGGAATATTCTCCACAACGAAGTTAGCCGTCAGCCAATCACTGCTTTTTGCCATCGCAGCCAATGGCGGCTTCAGACCTGCCACCACCTGAACACAAGCCACTCCCCTCCGTGATCTCTAGTCTCCAATCGCCCACATGACTATTCCCTCCTACGTCCCTTTACAAGCCACACCCCCTCGATCAGCACCGATAAACTTCATGAATCACTTCACATCCCCCCCATTACTGCCTTTGGCCCCGCCCCTCAACTTCAGTTCTTCCCTCCGCACCCACCAACCAAGCTACATCCCCCGCCCATCATCTTCTCTAGGTCCCGCCTTCGCAGCCTCCCTGGCACAAAGCATCCTCCGCCTACACACCAACCAAGCCCACTCCCCCCGCCCATTATCTACACGGGGTCCTTCAGGAGCACTAAACCCTCCGCCCACACACCATCCCGCCCACCATGCTCACTGGGTGCCGCCCCCATCAGCTTGCTTTCCTAATTCTCTCCGTCCACAGACCAATCAAGTCACTCTGCTGCCCATCATCTTCACTGGGCGCCGCCCCCCAGCTCTTCATCCCGCAGAACACAATATCCTCCGCCCACACACCATCCAAAGTCACTCCCTATTGTATATCATCTTCACTGGACCCCGCCCCTCTCATGTTCCTTTCCTTGTTCTCTCCGCCCACAGACCATTCCATTCAGGCTCCGCCTCCCGACACTCCCATGTTATCAGACTCCCCCGTGAGATATCATCGCTGTATTCTGTAAGAATGTCAGCAAACCTTCGTAGCGGAACCTGCTGTGGACAGATTTCCTCGCTGCCATTGGCTGCTGAGAGCGCCGGCAGGTGCGCGTTGCTCTAATAAACAGTCCGCTCCCATGTCTGACCAATCACAGCAAGGTCCCGCCCCTTGTGCCCGGTAAGCAATCACAGCCTGTAAAGTGGGCATCTCAGTAATAACCCTTGGTACTGGTGGCAGTGGACTGAGTAATGACTCCAGCACTGGTGTCAGTGGACGCAGCAATAACCCCCGGCACTGTGTCAGTGGACGCAGCAATAACCCCCAGCACTGGTGTCAGTGGACGCAGCAATAACCCCCAGCACTGGTGTCAGTGGTAATAACCCCCGGCACTGGTGTCAGTGGTGAGTAATAACCCCCGGCACTGGTGTCAGTGGATGCAGTAATAACCCCCGGCACTGGTGTCTGCGGCTGCAGTAATAACCCTCGGCACTGGTATCAGTGGATGCAATAATAACCCCCGGCACAGGTGTCAGTGGACTCAGCAATAACCCCCGGCACTGGTGTCTGCAGCTGCAGTAATAACCCCCGGCACTGGCATCAGTAGACGCAGTAATAACCCCCGGCACTGGCATCAGTAGACGCAGTAATAACCCCCGGCACAGGTGTCAGTGGACTCAGCAATAACCCCCGGTACTGGTGTCTGCAGCTGCAGTAATAACCCCCGGCACTGGCATCAGTAGACGCAGTAATAACCCCCGGCACTGGCATCAGTAGACGCAGTAATAACCCCCGGTACTGGCGTCAGTGAATGCAGTAATAACCCCCGACACTGGTGTCTGCAGCTGCAGTAATGACCCCCGGCACTCGTGTCTGCAGCTGCAGTAATAAACTCCGGCACTGCCGTCAGTGAATGCAGTAATAACCCCCGGCACTGGCGTCAGTGAATGCAGTAATAACCCCCGGCACTGGCGTCAGTGAATGCAGTAATAACCCCCGGCACTGGTGTCAGTAGACGCAGTAATAACCCCGGCACTGGTGTCAGTAGACGCAGTAATAACCCCTGGCACTGGCGTCAGTGGAAGCAATAATAACCCCCGGTACTAGTGTCAGTGGACGCAGTAATAACCCCCGGCACTGGTGTCTGCAGCTGCAGCAATAACCCCCGGCACAGGCGTCAGTGAATGCAGTAATAACCCCCGACACTGGCGTCAGTGGAAGCAGTAATAACCCGGGACTGGTGTCAGTGGACACAATAATAACCCGGGACTGGTGTCAGTGGACACAATAATAACCCCCAGCGCTAGCATCAGTGAATGCAATAATAACCCTTAGCATTGACATCAGTGGATGCCGTAATAACCCCCGGCACTGGCATCAGTGGACGCAGCAATAACCCCCGGCACTGGCATCAGTGGATGCAATAACCCCCAGCACTGGTGTCAGTGGACACAATAAAAAGCCCTAACTCTGGCTTATGCAATAATAAGGTGTCAGTGGATACAATAACAACACCCAGCACTGGTGACAGTAGATGCAGTAATACACTGAAATGCCTAAGGCAACCTTTTCAACACAGAGAAACCCTGGACTAGGGGCAGACTGACAACTCATGGGGCCCCTGGGCAATAGGGGATCATGGGGTCCCTGTGTCCTTGCCCAAACTCAAAAAAGCCTATGAAAAAGGTACCAGGGGCATCTCATGGGCCCCCCTACTGACCCCGGGCCCTTGGGCAGTGCCTGAGTTTCCAAATGGTCAGTCTGCCCTTGCCCTGGACATACCTTTCCGGTCTCAGGGTACCTCTGCTAAAAGTGACTATATCTACAACTCATGATACATTAGTGTGATGGTCGGGGGGAAGAATGCTCCTTACACTTAGGGTCATGGGGAAGAATTACCCTCTTCCAGAAAGCTAAAAGGACCAATGGTGTCAGTGGGAAGAATGCTCCTTATAGATAGCTTAACAAAATAAAGTCAGTGGGAACAAATCTAAGAGGAAGAAATCGCTCAAAGAAGCCCTAGCAACCTCTGCGGGAACCCTGGTTGAGAAACCCTGCTCTGAGGGCTCATTCACAAATGAGGTTGGGGAACAGTAAAACCCTGCAATTGAGTGGCATTCATACCGCCCTTTGCCTATATATGTGCCGTGTCACTAGGTACGGCATCACAGGTTATAAGGGTATATATAGTTTCCAGGAAAATGTCATCTGATAGGCATAAGTGCGGTGGATATGGATAACTGACCGAGAGACATAATAGGACATTGCGGGGGTTTGTAACCCTGAATAAGAAAAACAACTGCTGCAAGCATGACTGCAGCGCTCAGTCTCAGTCCCATGAGCAGAGTCCGGTGAAGACTGAGACTGAGATCTGCAATCACTTCTGCAGCAGTTGTTTTCTTATCCCGGGTCACAATCCTGGGCAATGTGAATGATCGCATAACCTGACCATTGCAGTACAGGTAGGCTATGCAGGTGGACGTGTCAGCACAAGTCCTACCATTGGAGGACAGGTAAGCTGTGCAGGTGGACCTGTCAGCACAAGTCTTACCCTTACCACTGGAGGATAGGCAAGCTGTGCAAGTGGACCTGTCAGCACAAGTCTTACCACTGGAGGACAAGCAGGTTGTGCAGGTGGACGTGTCAGCACTAGTCTTACCATTGGAGGACAGGTGGACTGTGCAGGTAGATGTGTTAGCACAAGTCTTACCATTGGAGGACAGGCAGGTTGTGCAGGTGGACATGTCAGCGCAAGTCCTACCCCTGTAGGACAGGTAGGCTGTGCAGGTGGACATGTCAGCACAAGTCTTACCATTGGAGGACAGGCAGGTTGTGCAGGTGGACATGTCAGCACAAGTCTTACCACTGGAGGACAGGCAGGGTGTGTAGGTGGACGTGTCAGCACAAGTCTTACCATTGGAGGACAGGTAGGCTGTTCAGGTGGACATGCCAGCACGAGTCTTACCCTTGGAGGACAGGCAAGCTGTGCAAGTGGACCTGTCAGCACAAGTCTTACCACTAGAGGACAGGCAGGGTGTGTAGGTGGAAGTGTCAGCACAAGTCTTACCATTGGAGGACAGGCAGGTTGTGCAGGTGGACCTGTCAGCACTAGTCTTACCATTGGAGTAGATATACAAAGAGTGGGAGATTGATGGTGCCTGGATAATTTGGGGTCCATCATCATTTGACAGAGCCAGTGGCCCAATACCAAAGATCTCTTTAGCTGAGGGGTGGCGTTTTTCCTACTGACCACTAATGTAAGGGGCAATTTTGCCATTAACCCCTAATGAATGTGTTTTGGTAAGGGTGCCTTTGAGACTTGAACATTTTAGGGGTTCTTCTGGGGTAAAAAGCATGGGAAAGGCTGCCCTATAGAAGGGCTGATCTAGATCAGGGGTGTCAAACTGGCAGCCCTCCAGCTGTTGCGAAACTACAAGTCCCATCATGCCTTTGAGAGTCATGCTTGTAACTGTCAATCTTGCAATGCCTCATGAGACTTGTAGTTTGGCAACAGCAGGAGGGCCACCAGTTTGACACCCCGTGATCTAGATGGAGTTAACGTACTCAGGGTGAGGTGAAGGATGCCAACTTGGATTTTAGGTACCTGGGTGGCAGTCTATAGGTGGCAGACTGGAGGTACAGTTTTTCAGAGTTGAAAAAGGAACCAATGGCCAACAAAGGCTGTGCTGGAGACTGTGAGCCAGCAAGCAATCTTCTATACCAAGCTGTACAGGTTTATAACTCTTGGCCAGGAGCATGATAAAATCTTATATTAGACATCGCCTACCCAGTCTGGAAAGTCCATGTACAACTGTCAGGAATAAAATTGGATAAGATGACCCTTTAAACTACCATTTTGTTTGGACTTACCGTGGTGTTCATGTCTATGGTGTGGAATAGCTTGACGTCTTTTCTCTTGCTCTCAATGTGAACCAAGCAGTATGGCATAGTGGACATTATAAATTAAATACTCTGAAATTTTTCTTTGGCAACTTTCTCCTTCCCCCTTAGTAGTCCTACCTTACAGTTTCTCTGTCCATACAAGTCTGCTAGACTGATAAATAGTCACTGAACATCTGAATGATGCAGAGAAGGGCTGGTTGAAAGTGTTGTGGTCAGATGAGACCAAAATCAAGCGCTTTGGCATCAACTTAACTTGCCGTGTTTGGAGGAGGAGGAATGCTGCCTATGACCCCAAGAACATCATCCCAACTGTCAAACATGGTGGTGGAAACATTCTGCTTTAGGGGTGGTTTTCTGCTAAGTGGACAGGACAACTGCACCGCATCAGAGGGATGATGGACGGGGCAATGTACCATCAAATTGTGGATGAGAACCTTCTTCCCTCAGCTAGGGCATTGAAAATGGGTCGTGGATGGGTGTTCCAGCATGACAATGACTCCAAACACAGGAGTGGCTCAAGAAGAAGCACATTAGGGTCCTGGAGTGGCCTATCCAGTGTCCAGACCTTAATCCGATTGAAAATCTGTGGAGGGAGCTGAAAGTTCGAGTTGCCAAATGTCAGCGACCAAACCTTAATGACTTGAAGATGATCTGCCAGGAGGAGTGGGCCAAAATCCCTCCTGAGATGTGTGCAAACCTGGTGGCCAACTACAGGAAACATCTGACCTCTGTGATTGCCAACAAGGGATTTGCCACCAAGTACTAAGTCATGTTTTGTGAAGGGGATCAAATACTTCTTTCCCTCCTGAATATGCAAATCAGTGCATCATTTGTTAGACATGCATTTCTTTAGAATTTTTTTGTTGCTATTCTGTCTCTCAGTGTTACAAGACACCGAACATTCGATATGTAGATCGATCATTTCTTTGTGAGTGGGCAAACGTTCAAAATCAGCAGGGGTTCAAATACTTATTTCCTTCACTGTACTTCGTACAGCACAGCCAAACCAGAGACCTGACTTTTCTCTTCAGTAGATAAGTGAAGAATCCTACCCCACACCCCTGTCCCAGCCTGTGAATGGACAGTATAGACACAGCAGCAGTTCAATGCTCTGTCACTCTACCTTCTCTCCCAGTCAGCATGTTCCTTGTCAATAAATGAGCACTGCAGAACAACTGATTGATTTTACTGCTATGGGCTTAGTAACACTTTAAGAGACAGTCTGTATATGCAGTAAAGCACGCTTGTTATACTCACTGTGGAACCTAAGGTGTTAATCCTATGCATTGTGTAAAAAGGATGTTTGATCCGGTCTTCTCTAATCCTCCCCTTCTTATACTGTCCCCAATCCATTTCCTGATAGAACAGAGCCTGGGGGGCAAGCTGCATATGCTCAGTTTGGTGTGTATTGCTAGAAAGTTGTTTTTTCTCTTGGGAGAGTGCATGTGATCAGCACAGGGCCAATCAGCGCTGTCCAGACAAAACGTCAGGGGTCCTGCAGTCTCATAGGACAATAAGGGGAAAATGAAAACTTCTACATGCTCTAACCAGTGCTCAGCTGGATAATAATAGAGTTCACAAGACCGCTATAAAAACCTTTTCTCAGCAGCAGTTACATTTACTAAATTAACTGCATTTTCATGTTCTGTGTACTGTGGGGGACCAGATATAGTAAATGCAGGGTCCAGGGCCTAGTAACACTACTTTAACACTGAGCTCTGCAGTACAAAACAATACAAGAACTTGAAACCAATCTAAATTCAGCTACACAACACTGCTTGTGTTTAATACATTTTACACAAAAACATTACATCTGTATGGAGTTTGGCTTTATACACATTCTTATACATCCTTGAATGCTATTTAAAAAGTATCAGTTCACAATGCTGCATAATTTTTTTTCTAAGTTAAAAAGACATCCAAAAATGCTGGTTTGCCGCAATTTACCGCATTTTTCAGCGTTAGAGTGTTTACAGCTAAAAAAAAAAACTCCTCTAGAAACCTACTAGTCCTGGGGGGTTTTTCCAGCCAAAAAACGTTGATCACAGTCTATGTGTGCATGGACACAGAGTAACATGCTGGGAAGTTTACTGGCTGTAGAAAAGAAAAACAAAAAAAACCTAAAAAGCCAAAAAACAGCCGCTGTAAAAACGTCCAGTGTGCATGAGGACTTACTATTTTTTATTTTAGGAGCCTGGAACGAATTGCACTGGTGATCAGATCGCTGGTGCCACGCAGGTCTCCTGCAGACTGTCAGTGTAATCTGCTCGTATCTCATACAGGCAGATCATTTTAAACCAACAGGAAGAATCAATGAACCACCACAGTGCTCAACAGCACCATGGTAGTTCATTGAGGACTACAAGCAGACAGCCACATAGCCTGAAATGTGAATGTATCCTTTAAGGCAGGCATCAATAAATGGCGGACCGCGGTCCGGATGCGGACCTAGCCACTGTTTCATCTGGTTCCGGTCACACCATTTAGGAGCGGTTTCTTTCTCCCCATCCTCCACCACTGTTATAACAGCAGAGCGGACAGCAGGAGAATATTTCTGGAGCAAGTGTGGAATACCAGCACAGTATTGAACAGATCACGGGAGCTGTCATAACATTTCTGGATCGGATGCGGGAAGCACAGCACTGAAAAGAGTGCGGGAGCTGCCAGGGTTAACTTTTTAAGTTAACCAGCGGCTGATTGGACGCAGGGCAGTCCTAGCAGCCAATCACCTGTTGGTCAAAGTAAAAAGTTAACCCCCGCCGTCCCGTGTTCAATTCAATGGTGTGCTTCCAGCATGTGATCCAGAAATGTTAGGATAGCTCCCATGCTCTGTTCAATACTGTGCGGTTATTCCACACTCACTCCAGAAACATTCTGTCTCCTGCTGTCCGCTCTGCTGTTATCGCAGAGGAAGAGGATGGGGGGGGGGGGGGGGGGGGGGGGAAGAAGCAGGTCTGTTCAATGTGCTGTGCTTCCCACACCCGATCCAGAAATGCTCTGCCTCCTGCTCTCCGCTCTAAGGTAGGAGAGTGAAGGGGGGCCAGGGACATCACTCTGGATGTGTGTGAGATGTAAATGGGGGTGGGGGGCAAAATTTAAAGAGGGGCAGTGCTGTGTGCATGTGGTGGTCGGGTGATGTACAGGATGAGGGGTGATTTAAAAGGGGAAGTGCTGTGATGTGGTGATGTATAGGGGGGGGTGCAAAATGTAAACAGAGGGGCAGTGCTGTGTGCATGTGGTCGTGGGGTGATGTAAAAGGGGAAGAGCTGTGATGGGGTGATGTAAGTGCTGTGATGGGGGGCTTTGCTGCAAAGAGGTGATGTAAAGGGGGGGGGGGCAGTGCTGTGGGAGGGTTGATGTGGAGGGCAGAAAACACTACTCTTAAAGGGGGGGGGGGGGGGGGGGAGGGGGAATTTGTGATGCGAGGAGAGGGCAGAGGACAATAGTGTGGGGCGGAGGCAGGGGCGGACTGACAACTCATGGGGCCCCTGGGCAATAGGGGATCATGGGGCCCCTGTGTCCTTGCCCAAACTCAAAAAAGCCTATGAAAAAGGTACCAGGGGCATCTCATGGGGCCCCCTACTGACCCTGGGCCCTCGGGCAGTGCCCGAGTTTCCAAATGGGGGAGAAGATCCCCTTGCTAGCTGTCACAATGGGGATTGGGGGGGTGCGGGGCCAGTTTGTAATATGTTACACCGATATTCAGGGTGTAACATTTAACGAAAGGTGAACTTAATCTGTAAAGACATGGTTTCAGGAGTGTGGTGTGGAGGATCTTGAGAGCCCTAAACGCAAACCTACTGAACACCTTTGGAATGAATTGGAATGCTGACTGCAAGCCAGGTCTTCTCATCCAACATCAGTTCCGGATATCCAAAATGATCATTTGGCTAAGTAGGCACAAATTCCCAAAGACGCACTCCAAAACCTTGTGAAAATCTTCCCAGAAGGGTGGAGGAGGTTACATCCGCAAAATAGGGGGCGGGGTCCCATAATTTAGGAATGCGATGGCCAGAAAGCTCATTTGGGCCATATAATGTATATTACTTCTTTAAAGGACACATTGCCCAGAATCTTTCACATTCACACCATTCATGTAGGATCTCAGGAGACACAAAAAGCAAATGAAAACTGTGGATAAAAACAATATGGTTTTTATTATTATTTAAATACAAAATACATTTTTCACAATAAGGTCACTTGCATGATGCGATGGCACAATATTGAATCTTCCTACTCGTGTGTCTCACCAGCATAAAAAGTGCTTCTAAAAGCCTCATGCTAATCTCATTGGCTTCCTGAATTGTGGGGGGTTATCAAAAGACAAATACCTGACCACTGACCGAGCGAGAAAACACACTCGGAGGAGTTATTCTTCAATAACAGTTTTTCGAATAAATCATTCAATCTCAACATTTAATAAGTAACAGACACCTATCATCCCAAAATTATATCAGGAAAAAAAAAATCCTAAAATCAAAAAAACTATTTGGGAATCCTTTAAATCCATTGGCTACCAGAGACTGGAGACACTTTGTAGATCAATGCATTTCCAATTCTGCCAGCAACCAAGGCAATAGTACACTAACTAAAAATCCTTCGTAACAGACTACAAGGTGTTTGCTGTGCTAAGGTGGGAAATTTAAAGGCCAACACCATCCAACGTGGATTTCAGTTTTGGGTTGGCATCGGTAAGTGGAATATTCTAGTTCAGTATGTCTTCTAGAAAGTCCATTGAGGACGGTAATTTAAGTGTCCCCACTAATGAGGACATAAAAAGGAGTTGTCGGCTCTTTTGGATTTCTTAGTTATGTCTTTATTCTACCTTATCCCAGACGTGTAACTTTGGCTTTGTAATGGCCTCTTTTTTGACTTGGATTTGAAATTCTAGATGGGATACCTTTAAACTGGAGTCCCCAAGATATACAAGAAGCCAGTAAGTACGTGTGCCAGTAACTGTACAAAACTGAACTCTGGCATCGGCCTTTAAAGTTGTCCATTTGTTCACAAAGTTGTTCGCTAGCTGCGCAAACTTGGACATATAGGGCATTACAGCTTAATCCCTGACATGAAGGGCAAAGAGGCTGGCACCCGTGGGCTTTATCCATTTGGCGTTTACATATCTGATAATACATCGTTACAGGTCACAACCTTAAGAGGACGGTATGTTGACACCAATTATAATGGCGTTTAGCATGATCTTTATGCTTTTGGAAATTTCTCAACTTTTTCAACATCCTCCATATCCCAGAACTAAGTATTTACACCCTTGAATGACTTTAAAGTGTCAATTCACCCAAAACTGGATCTTAGTTTTTGGTGGATACAGGTGGGCTTAGATACCCACTCATTTATTTCCTTTGGTAAGAGAGCTGCCCCGGCCACTTTATAGAAACAAAAAGGAATATCGTTACTCCTGCTGTATTATCCATCATCTTTATGAAGAATATGGTGGCCAACGTGAGGCTTCTCATCAACCATGGCGGGAAGGCAGAGCTGGGAACTCAAGAAGAGATCTCTCACTGCTTGAGTGAGTTATACAGTATAGAGACACACTGGAGTCACTCCTCTAGCATTCTCCCATCACTAAAATTTCAGTTTTGGGTGAACTTTCCCTTTATTTCTCATAATGCTGCTGAGAACATCCAGATATAATATCTTCTGGGTTGTTTTATTAAGAAAAAAAAAAAAAAAAGAAAAGAAATAACTGCATGTCTAAAATAAAATGGTAAAAGCAGCAATGGATTCACTATTAGGATCCAATGTTCATAAGTTTGCCCCAGTCTTCACGACTACTCAGGCCACACGCGCACACAGCTTAATGGAAACGCAAGGCTTGGTCAAGTCTCAGGACACAACATCCTCCACGTAGTTTGCCGGATAAAGTCCGATTTTCCCGGAGAGGAGGCGTCCTCTGCACCAGCCCTGTTCATCTTCTGAGCCTAGTTTTACGAGCTCTTCCCCTAAAAAGTGAAAAAAGAAACAATCGGGGTAAAGTCAAGTCATATATTGCAAAATCGTGGGTTTGACAGTACAAGGCCAGCCCCGGCTAGCCTGGGAGTATGTGCAGAATTTTTGATGGATGTACAAGGCATGTCAATCTCAAACTGTATTTTAGAAGCAGTGTTCACTTACAATAGAAACCTACAACCTTCATCAGGACTTAGTCCATTATATGCTTTGTTCAACAGTACTGATTAAATTAGAGGGATCCTGAGGGATAATTCGTATGATTGCTCCAGATGCCAGGTAAGCAAACGGAGGATCCCTCCAATTTTAGCAGTTTGGTATGCACTTCATTCAATCGTTCCAAGCTTTTCCCCTTCAGAGAGTGAGTAACAAGGTCTTACTGGAAGCTTTATTTATATTTCCTTTAAAGTATATGGTCTTCGCTTGACAACTGTTAACACCTTGATTTTTCCTTTCTGGTACCTTAATGGATGAGTTCACTTTTGGGAACAGGTTTCACCCGTTTTTAGGGTGGAACATGTAACATGTTTCCCATGCTGCAGCTGCCTCTCGATCCCCCCTCTTCCCTGTAACAGTACAGGGAGAAGTTCCCCATACAAGCGGTCACTTTGTAAATGAATGACGTGGCCATTTGGGCAGAGCCACGCAAGGCCACACTCTATTCAAAGAGTTCTGTGAATGAATGAACTACAAGTTCCAACAGCTATAACGGCTGTTGGCTTGTAGTTCTCAATGAACTACCACGGCACTGTGGAGCGCCGTTGTAGTTAATGGATTCTGTCAGTATTTTTGCTTCCCGTACATCCCATACGGGCAAGCAGATATACTGACAGGTCTGTAGGAGACCTGTATTACACCACTGATCTGCTGATCGATGATGCCATGCTTTACAGGCTCCTGCAACCAAAAATAATAAATGCACATTTTTTTACCTGCAAAAATATTTGCATTTATTATTTTTGGTCTAAAGGTGAACTTATCCTTTACGCCTGGGTATGCCCACTAAGCTGTGTTTTGTACAAATTTACTTTATAAAAGAGTATAAATTAATTGAAAAAGGGGATACTCTGAAAAGGGGGGATACTCTGAAAAGGGGGGATACTCTGAAAAGGGGGGATACTCTGAAAAGGGGGGATACTCTGAAAAGGGGGGATACTCTGAAAAGGGGGGATACTCTGAAAAGGGGGGATACTCTGAATCCCTTATGCATGCTGTACACAAAACTAAACACAATTAAATCTGTGCTTCATACATTCTGCTTTTAGTGTTTTTTTTCTTTGCACGCCAACAATAAAAACCTGTCTGGTATTGGCTCAGAGCCGTCACAGGGAAGGAGTCCTCTTTACTCAAACATATCAGGTATTTTGTTCAGCACCTGGTGCTGAATGAATCAGAGGAACAAAGTAAGTATACCACTAGGGATAGGGGGTTTAAAGCAAAGCACAGGTTTGCAATGAAGGGAAGCCATGAGGTCCACCAATGTGCACAGGCTAAAAATTTTGCAAATGTATAGGTACCTTATGATGCCTACAAGTTTTCTTGGTTAACCATCTAAGCAACTTCAGTGAACCCAGCAGTCCTCCAGTTCGGAGTCAAGGTAATGAGGAATGTACACTTTGAATCCAAGGCTTCTTTGGACCAAAATTAATTCTACCACCAGGTATAAAAGGTATAAATATCTTAGGGGTTTCAAAGAGTTTGGATCTACCCAACAATAAAACATCAGTTTTATTTAGATTTAGCATTTAAACAGTTTTGTAGACTTTGTTTTTTTTTTTTTTGCATCATCATTAAGATAGATTCACTTACCTGATAGTTAAAATTTTCCTTTATAAAACAGCTGTAATCATTTAAAAAAGGAAGAATTTTCAACTCCTTGTTAAAAAAAAAAAAAAAAAAAAAAGAAGAAGAGGACGGTCCCAAAGTGGATTCCTTCGAGATAATACATCTCATTTGAAAGTCATAGCAGTACTACCAAGATGAACAATGAATAGATGTTCCTTACAAAGTTTCAAAAAACTACAGTAACAAAGCAATTGAAGAATAAACGTCAGAGCCCGATCAGTTTGTCACCCTCTCTATTTGTCCCGTTTTACTTTCACTGATAATAGTAAAGAAAATCCCAAAATTTGGGTTTTCCCCAAAAAAGTAATAGAGGGGAAAACTTCCAATAGGGACAGTAGCTCTGGGGACCCTGGGGGTCCTCAAGTAATTCCCTGAATTTGCAGGGATTTCCTCACTTCCTGTTTGGCAATGGGACAGGAAGTAAAGAGAAATCTCCGAAATGGGGCACAGATGGTGAAAAAAAAGCATCTGATAGGGGTTATAACCCTACCTTGCTTTATCCAAAATAAAAAATAAAAAAAAAAACCTTTTTGCTTATAGTTCTACTTTAAACCAGTCATACACTGATGATTGAAATTTGATGGGCAGGCTGGATGTAGTGAAGTTGATCAACTGACTTCAGTACAACCAGCCTGTCCGCTTTTATTTTTTTATACGATTACTGCAACCATCTATAGCTGGCAGCTGTAATCATTGTATTCATTGCAGGGAAACCTCCCAATGTCAGAATACAATAGCACAGTGGTTGAAAAGAAAATTGCTTAATGTATGGCCAACCTAAAAGCTTCATTCACATAAGCGCATCTCCAAAATCGTGCAACTTGAAGTGCAACTTTGGTGCGATTTTACATTCACTGTAAAATTCATACCAAAGTAGTGCAGGAACTACTTTCAAGTCACACACATTGGAATGGTACTCACTGGGAAACATAGGGGTACAACTTTTTTTGGAGAGGTCTGTACTGTGTTTTACAGTGCATCATTTGCATTCCTCAAGCCAGTGAGGTATTTTTGACTGAATATGGTGATGTATGGGGCTTATCCATTATACCAGTGTTTCTCAACTCCAGTCCTCATGGACCCCCAACAGGTCATGTTTTCAGGATTTCCCTCAGATGAAACAGCTGTGGTAATTACTAAGGCAGTGAAACTGATCAAATCACCTGTGCAAAATAATGGAAATCCTGAAAACATGACCTGTTGGGGGTCCATGAGGACTGGAGTTGAGAAACACTGCATTATACTAATTGGTTTTGTCCATGGGGTAACTCCATTTCCTCATATATTCCAGCTGATAGGCTTAGGATCAAACTACAGTGCCTCTTTGTATGCTGTCACTTCATCTAAAACGGTATGGTATTTGATTTGGTCAGGTGTTATTAACCATTTGGATGTAAGGTAAATAATTGCAATGGTATTCAGTTATATTGTCGTGCGCAGTACATTTCCACTCCAATAGGCATTAATTACAGCTGAGCATACATTTTTTATATATTTGAATAAAGGTTATATATCTTAGATTCATCAATTGGACAAATGGTGTGTAGGGAAACCGCACCCTCGTCCAGTATAGATTTGTTATTTGCCAAAGATGATTATTTACAATTAGGGACTTCGCTCAATAGTTGTCACGTGACTTTGGACACCAAAGTCACATGGCAAGTCGCACAAGTGTGAATGGACTCTAAAGTTGAACACAAAAACCATTATTCTTGCAGTGGGGTCCCCTCCACAATTTGTTTGTTGTGACTAGAGGTGTAGGATTCAGGTGAAATACTTATCTTGTGCAACCAGTCTCCCAAAGCATTTAATCCATGCAATGCAGTGGAGACCACACTACATACAAGTGCAACTTTTTCTCCACACCAGAGGTTTTTTTTTTTTTTTTTTTTTACTGTAGTTGGGTTTTCAACCTATTCCCCCCGATAAAAAAAAAAAAAAAAAAAAAGGAATCACCGAATAAGAATTTCCTTGCCTATACACACCATTATTATGACTACAAATGTATAATCTCTCAAAACATTCTCCTAACTGTAAGAGCTTAGTGGGTAGCCCTCTCTCCAGCAGGAAGTGTGACTATGTAATATGCTTCTGATTGGCTGCAAGTGCAGACCAATTAAAAGCCATCAATGTGCTAAAAGGAGTTGACACTCCAGCAAACTCCGGTATATGAAGGACAGGAACAAGAGATTTGTTTTAAAAGGCATGTCAGCAGTGACCATCCTTTAAAAAGGATTGATTCGGGTTTCCTGATGGGATGCATAGGCAGGAATTCCCTTTTTAAAGTCAAGGAAGTAGGGGGTCCCCACAGCACAGGGTGGGGATCACTACAACAGCACCAAGTCCATTCTTGTATGGGGGTCAAAAACAGATTGGCCCCTTATCCTCAGATTTTGGCTAGTCACAGAGGGTCCTGTCAAGATGGTCTGCTACCCAGAAATTTTCCAAAGATCATATATACACCTGAAGTGCTATTCAGTTACTTACCAACAACCCTGCAGCCCTGGATCTGGCACAGAGACATGGGGGCACATCACATGTTAGTCACTAAAACCTAGATCTTTTCAGCACTGTTCTCTGATCCAGTTACATCCCCTCGGGGGCCCTTGACCTCCATTGATTCTGTGTTTCGCAGCTTTGACCTGGTTATCTACCCTGAATTCTCCAAGCATCATAGCAAAGTAAATGGGGAGTTGTCTCCTTTTTTGAGAAAGACTGAGCTGACGTACAACCCCTGGCAAAAAGTATGGAATCACCACTCTTGGAAAATGTTCATGCAACTGTTTAATTGTGTAAAAAGAATAAAAAAAAAAAAAAAACAACTAAAATCACAGACATGCCTCAAAACTATTTTCATTTAACATTCCAACCTTCTGGCTTTAAGAAACACTTAAAAAAAGAAAAAAAAAGAAAACTGTAGCCAGTTGCAACTGTTTTTGCAGATCAAACAGAGGGAAAAAATATGGAATCACTCAATTCTGGAGAAATATATTGTGGAATCATGAAAAAAAAAAAAACAAAACAAGAAAAACACTACAGTACACCACTTGTACTTTGTTGCACCACCTCTGGCTTTTATAACAACTGGAATTTTCTGAATGGATTTAACTATTAACAAACCGTGTTCTTCATCAATCAGGCTCCAACTTTCTCTCGTTGCAGTTGCCAGAACAGCTCTGCAGGTTGGAGTCTTATGGACCATTTTCTTTTATTTCCACCATAGATTTTCAATTGGATTGAGGTCTGTACTATTTGCAGGCCATGCCATTGACATTATATGTCTTTCTTGAAGGAAAGTTTTCACAGCTGTTGCCCTATGGCAAGATTCATTATCATCCTGAAAAAGGATGCCATCATCACCAAACATCCTTTCAATTGATGGAGCAAAGAAAAAGTGTCCAAAATCTCAATATAAACTTGAGCATTTATTGAAGATCTAATGACGGTCATCTCCCCTGTACCTTTACCTGACATGCAACCCCATATCATCAATGATTGTGGAAATGTTCATGTTTTCTTCAGGTAGTCATCTTTGTACATTTCATTGGAATGGCACCAAAACAAAAGTTCCAGGATCATCACCCTGCCCCATTCAGATTCCTGATTCATCACTGAATATCACTTTCATCCAGTTATCCACAGTCCACTGCAACCTTTGTTTTTTTTTTCTGTTTCGGTGTTAACTGCTTCCCAACAACTCTATAGTAGATATACTTCTACTGGGTGGCACAAGTGCGCAAAATCTCGTGTATATATACGTGACTTTGCAATTACGGGTAGGAAGTGGGCATGTGCCCTACCTGCGCTGCCATTTGTGGCCGTCAATCACTGGGTGCCGGCCGGTGATTGTCGAGCATCTCTGACGGGGAGGAGAACTGTATGTAAACAATACAGTTCTCCTCCCTGTCAGCTCCTGCACACTGCCTTGGATGGCTGTGCACAGAACTGCCATCCAAAGCAGTGTGATTACAGTGAAGTGCACAAACAGAGCTTACAGTTAAACATAACACAGTTAGCCCTTTGATTGCCCTTCATGTTAGCCATTTCCTGCCCAGTGAGGGTGCTTTTTTGTTTAGCACGGATCACTGTATTGGTGTCACAGGGGATGTCAGTGTCACAAAGTCAGTTCTCCCCAGTGTCAGAATGTCCACCGCAGTCCCGCTATAAGTCGCTGATTGCAGCCATTACTAGTTAAGAAAAAAAAAATTACAGTATCTATACTGCCATTTGTAAACGCTACAACTTCCACATAAACCAATAAACTTACACATATTGGGATTTTTTTTTTTTTAGCAAAGACATGGAGCAGAATAAATTTTAGCCTAGATTTATGACGAAATTAGATTTTTTTTTACTGGACATGTTTAATAGCAAAAAGTCAAAGATATGTTTTTTTTTCTCAAAATTTTTTATATAATAAAAAAAAAAAAAAAAAAAAAAAACACACAAGCGATCAAATACCACCAAAGGAAAACTCAATTTGTGGGGAAAAAGGACGCAAATTTCATTAGGGTGCAGCGTTGCATGACCACGAAATCGTCAGTTAAAGTAGTGCAACGCCGTAATGCAAAAAGTGTCAAGAAGGGGGGTAAATCCTCAGGAAGGCAAGTGGTTAATGATGGTTTTCGTTTGGCTTTTCTGTATGTAAATCCCATTTCCTTTAGGCTATGTCTTACAGTTCGGTCACTCCAGTTTCTGCCCATTTGTTCCTCATTTCTTTTATTGTGCATTTTCTGTTTTCAAGGCATACTGCTTTAAGTTTTCTATCTTGATGCTTTGATGTCTTCTTTGGTCTACCAGTACGCTTCTTTTACAACCTTTCCATTTGATTTGTACATTGTCCAGATATTAGACACAGCTGACTGGGAGCAAGCAACATTTTGCAACATTCCGTGATGATATATCTTCATGAAGAAGTTTTATAATCCTCTCCTATGTTTCAACTGACATCCCTCGTGTTGGAGCCATGATTCATGTAAATCAGCTTGGTGCAACAGCTCACCAAGGTGTGAAAGCACTCTTTAACAGCAGACTATTTAGCAGTTGTAATGTGATGCATGAGTTTGTTTTAGAACTGAAAAGTACATGGTGATTCCATATTATTTTCCTCAGAATGAAGTGATTCCATATTTTTTTCCTCTGCAAAAACAGTTGCAATGGACTACAGTTTACTTTCTTTTTTATGTTTTTAAATGTTTCTTAAAGCCAGAAGGCTGGAATGGTTAATTAAAATAGTTTTGAGGTCAAGTGTCCCTAGTATGTATGAATGTGAGTTAGGGACCTTAGATTGTACACCCCTTGAGGGTTAGGGACTGATGTGAATGTACAATATACAGGTGTACCTCAGTTTATGAGCACCTCGGTTAATGTAATTTTCGGTTTATGAATGAAAATCCATTGAAAATAATGTCTTGGTTTACTAATTTGTTTCGCAATACGAAGTGTGTGTCAGTGCCGATTTTTAAATGTAATTACTGGCTTTTTTTTTCTTCACTATAGGTCACAGAATTAGCTGTCACTTTCCCTGGAGCTAAAGGAAACATTGTTTCTTTTAACTCAGGGAAATAAACTAAAAAGAAACTTTCTTTTTTAGCTGGTGAGAAAGTGACAGCTGATTCTGTGAGCTATAGTGAAGAAAAAAAAAAAAAAAAAGCTGGTAATTACTTTTAAAAACCGGCACTGACCTATAGTGACAGTGACTTTTTATTTTTACTTTTTTCTGACCTCCGAAATGGATTAATTGGTTTTCAGTGCATTCCTATGGGAAACCACGTTTCGGTTTACAAATTTTTCTCAATATGAAACGCCCCCGAGAATACATTAAATTTGTAAACCGAGGTACACCTACATATGTAAAGCGCTGCGTAAATTGACTGCACTATAAAAGTACCTGAAATAAATGAAAAAAAATAAATGTATGCGATTGTTTTTTTTTCTACACAAACAATTGAATGAACATTTTCCAAGATAGGTGATTCTATACTTTTTGCCAGGGGTTGTATTTTAGGAACTCCTGCATTTTTACAAAAGCTAAAGTACATTTTTTGAGTGAAGAACCTAGTTCAAGTATTGCCCCTAAGGAAAGAACAGACATAAAATCC
Organism: Staurois parvus; assembly: GCF_062004578.1. Classification (NCBI taxonomy): domain Eukaryota; kingdom Metazoa; phylum Chordata; class Amphibia; order Anura; family Ranidae; genus Staurois; species Staurois parvus. The sequence continues at coordinate 81,963 of NW_028320093.1, read as the reverse complement.
TTACCATGTACATTTGCAGCTTTCAAAGTCACACAATCCCTGTACTTGGGTGCTCTGGTGGATTAATACTGCCAGCTGCTAAGCAAAAATCTGCATGACTTAAGCTGCAGAAATCAGAGTTTTAGTATAGAGTGCAAGATTTGTGGAAAGAACTTACGCAGTGCTGAAGTTGGGGGGTCAGTCCCCAGAACTCTACACATACTTCCATACAAAGGCCTTTGTTCATCCCCATTACACAAAGGGCTTTCTGGAGCATTTCTCAGAGACATGACCCTGTTCACGCTGGAATTAGTGTTACGTTAATGGTGCATTGATGGGTGATGGAGGGGGTAGCACAAAGGAGGATTCATGCACAGGTGCCAGTCTGCATGCTCTGCCTGTAGTCAGATTCATGCACTATGGCCTGACCAGGGGATGGAGGTATGGGAGAGGAGGTGGGGGAGGGGAGGCGTGCCTGTGGAGAGGAATAAGGAAGGGTTGTTAAGGGAAGGTTAGTGCTCTGTACCTGCCACAAAGCTCAGCTCGTCAGCTTCCTGTCCAGAGTAATCATACAGAGCCCGCACACGCACGCCCTCTACCTGTGACGCCTCCCGACCATTACTGTCCAGGGACTTTCTGGGGCTTTCATCTTCCGACCACTCAGATGTATCGTCCTTTGCACCACTGCAAAAACACACACGTTATTAAAACTTCCAAGAGCAATGAAAACATTCCAAAACACGGAGAGAAATGAAAGGGTCAGTCCACCTAAAAACAGATATTTCAGATTTTGGTAGATGCTGGGGAGGTTTAACCTTCAACCACCCCCTCTCGTCTCGGAGACTCTGTTGGTGAGATCTCTGCGCTTAAATGTTTGATTTTGGGTTTATTACCGCATTATATTGCAGCTTACCATTCATTAGATGTGACGGCTACATTTGTTTTCTTTTTTGGGCTTTCATTTTCATCTGGTGATCCAGTCAGCAAGTCTGTTTTTTAAAAGACCAAGCTCTCAAGCTGAATGTATCAGTTACAGAGATGAGACAAACAATTTAGCACTGAAAGGAGTGCTTACAACGACCAACCTTTATTTATGTAAAATCCCCCCCCAATCCCCCCCATAGAAGGAAAATATATTTTAGATATATTTAAAAAATATTCTTCTCAAATATACTGACACATATTTGAAACACTACAATTTTGGAGATATATATTTACACATATACATACATACACTGCATGTTGAAATGCATTTTTTATGTATAACAAAATATATGAAAAATATTTAAATTTTTTTTTTTTTTTTAATTATATTCAGGATTTTTTTGAACATAACAAAGTCATTTTAACATATTTTTACATATATTTGTAAATGCATTCCAAAAATGTATTTTTAAAAATATTTTGTAATAAAAACGCATTTCAACATTATATATACATACACACATATATACACACACATACATACCCTTTTTTTTCCATTGAAATATATTTTGAAATATATTGAATATGGCCAGAATTGTAGTATTTCAAATATATGTCAATATATTTGGGAAGAATATTTTTAAAATCTATTTTCCTTCCATGTGCCAAGGTGCCCCCCTGTGTGCATTCATCCAGAATGGGGGTACTATAAAACAAGCTGGGTTACTGACCATATCACCAAATGAAAACACAGGGAAATATACTGAGAAAAGAGAGTTAATGCAGCCATCACATCTAATGATTGATAAGCGCTAATATTATACGCCAATATTTTACATTTTGGTTTGGGGTATAATACTGCTTTAGATATCCAAGTTGGCACACCTGCAGGCCATTATGAAGGGTTCCTCCTAGTGGATTTATTTATTTATTTTACACGAGAGAATGGAAAAGGAGGACCTTAGGCACACAAATGGTAGGCGGGAACACCCAAGTGGACAGAATTGTGGGAAAGAGGTTTCACCAGTGGAGTATACCAAGACATAAAAAAAAATGCAGGAGGAGAATCCGATCACTATGCTCTACCGATGACGAACATCAGTTATGGATGGACAGATCCTTGAAGTTTCCTGATCAAGTCAAATATCAGATGGTAAAGTACAGTAACATTAGCAATCAGTTGACAGCTTACTGCACTTTACCTTTGAGCTTGCTGCTCACACGGCCTTACTGAATGAGCCTGTAGCTTAACACAATTTTAGCTTCAAATAAAAGATATTGAAAAAAAAGAAGATCTCTAATTAGATACATACAGGCTTATTTAGGAAGGCATAAAAAGCTGGAGCTGCAATATGGTGCAAAGAGCTGCGTAGATGTGTTTAACAGTTTATATCAATTAACAGGCCTGATGGATATTCAAGAAACAGAAAACCGGTTAATCTGATCACCATAAGCTTCCCAAGTGTACTTGTGACCAACACCAAAAAGAAAGATACAAGTGAAGAAATCAGAATAAGGCATTATGTTAGAAAATGTATTTCTTCATCTAATTAGAAAGGAAGAGGCTCTCGAAACCCATCACCATTATTAGCTAAAGACATTCCAGGTTAATTGGGGGGGAAAAAGGAGTTTAGACAAGACCTCCATGGTCTGGATGGGCTCGACATGAGAGCTGTACTAACTCTGAGTGTTGGGTCTCCGTTAGGGTGGCATAGAAATCCTGGTCTTCATCTCCGTAGGAAAACCTGGGAGGAGGATGTCAAACAAAATGTGAACGGATTCTAGAACTTCAATCCTTTAATCACTTCTGGAACCGCTTTAACCCAGTGGTCCTAAATGCCCCAATTTGTTTTAAGTCATACCTGAATTGTTCTAAATGGCACCTGTGGCCATGCAAAAAATTACATTCTCGAAAGCAGGCGAGAAAGGTAGGCATCACCCTCATTTTGCTCAATGACAAAGGATTTTGGGTGTCTCGAAATGGTGGGTAAAATGCTCTACTTTCCATACTAAACGTGGCCATACATTAGAGCAGGGTTTCTCAACTAGGGTTCCTCCAGAGGTTGCCAGGGGTTCCTTGAACAATTTTGCCTCTCAGATAAGTTCTCTCTGACACCATTGATCTTTTTAGCAATCTGTAAGGGGGTAATTCTTCCCAGTGACCACAAGAGTAAGGAGCATTTACCTCTGACTATCACACCAATGTATCATGAGTTATAAAGTCATTTTAGCAGAGGTTCCCTGAGATCGGAAAGTTATGTCAAGGGTTCCTCTGCATTGAAAAGGTTGGGAAAGGCTACAATAGACTATGGGATGTTGGAGAGTTTGGGGTCACAACAATGTTTGGAGGTGCTGAATGACATCTAAGACTGTCAAGCTAAGGCAATCTGTTGGTTCTGGCAGGATATTCTATTAAAATTAAAAAAAAAAAAAAAGTTAACACACCAAATCACTCCAGATGAAGGGAACGCTCTGTATTGAGTAAGAGCCAATGGCTGGCTGACTGTACCTTAAAGTCACCCTCTGCTGGGGCCCACATGACTGCTGCAGCTGTCAGCCATGGTTCCTCCCACTGGCCCCAACTCATTACGGGACACAGTAGCGACATAAAGGTCAGGGAAAGGAACCACAGCGCACTGCAGGGTTGCAATGCATCCAGCATACTGGAAAGTGTCTGGGGAAATTCTGAAGCCACCAAAGTTCTTGAAGACCACAAAACAGGAGACTTCTATAATATTCTTTGCCTGCAGAAGTTCGTATTTAGATTTTAAACACCAACCCCTTACCTGAAACTTATGTTAATACATGGTATTACTCTTATTCATGGTCAGGAAGTTAATAAAAAATTCCCCAACTGACCCCCCAACCTGATTTATTCTTAAAATGCACTTACCCATTGAGCTTAACCCCAAACATAACTTCACATTTAAAATAAACTCTAGTAGATGTTAAATTGCTCTTGTTTTATAGAACACAATTATATAAAATGACATCAATTTGTCTTTGGGCTCATGTACACTGCAGCTGATAAACTCATGGTCAGGAGATTTTCTGCGTTTTTTCCAGCAGCCCCTGAACTCTCCCTAATGTTTTCCTATGTGCCCATGTACACATTTACAGTCGTTTACAGGCAGTTGAGTTTACAGTGGTTTTTTTTGAACGCACCAAACTTGCGTTCAGGAGTAGATTTTATCAGCGTTTCAAACGCCAAACGCTTGTAAACGCGGATAACCGCGTTTATAAGCGTTTGCATTTAGAGGCGTTTTTGAACTGTTCCATATCCAGATGCTGTCCAGAGTCTTTTTTCATCATCAGAAATGCATGCAAAGTGTTTTCCATGTATTCAAATGGACCGGGAACACCACTGCAGTCAGTTCCAGGTTTTGCGTGAAGGAAAAAATGGTAGAACGTGCCGCATTATGTTCATGGTGGAATCCATAGTGAATACAACCAGAAAAGACAGGTCATCTCAACACATACTGCCCTCTCTGCTTCTGCTCTATTTCTCTCAAAATATCTGAAATAGCCAAATTTTTTTTACTGTTTTTCAGTGCATTCTGGGCATTTTGGAAGGTCTCCTGAGGTCATCTGAAAAAAATGCTTCTAAAACGCAAACGCTCATAAACGCGGTATGCAAACATGGCAATTTTATAACCTACGTTTTCCAGCAGTCAGTTTCAATCGTTCAGAAGAGTTTTCCCAAATGTCCCGAGTACATGAACCCGTAATGTCCCTGCCTTTCCCTACACAGCAGCACTTACACCGGTTAAAGGAGGGACAGCAGTAAGAGCCAACTGCAGTGCACACGGGATGGCAGGGAAGACGCTGACAGAAGGAGAGTGCACAGTTGCTGACTTATTGTTACTGTTCCTTCATTGTCCTATCAGGAGGAGATTGCACAATTTCTGACTTATCAGTGTTACTGTTCCTTCATTGTCCTATCAGTAGGCAGGAAAGTGACACCCAAGTATTCTTCTGAGAAAGTGGTATCGCCGTTCTGCCTGTTCTGTCTGGTCTATCAATCATATCAATCACAAAAGCAGCTGAACAGAATTACACATCATTTGAAAGGAAAAAAAAAAAGTCACAAATGTGCATTTCAATTGTTTGTTTTGCAATTTTCCTGCAGATCCATTTTTTTTCATGTTTTGGATAAAATAGAGAGGGATTACAACATCTGTAGGGTATTTTTTGTTGTTGTTTGTGTCTGTGTTAGGAAGATTCACCCTGTTTTTGTCTTATTTCTGGTTTTCATCAAATGACAAAAAAATCCCACATTTTGAGTTGTCACAAGAACAGACACAGAGGGGAAATCCTCCAATGGGGACACCAATTCTGGTACAAACAAGGGATTCCCTCACTTTGGAGCGATTTCCTCTCATTTCCCACTATGGAACAGGAAGCAAAGGAAAATCTACCCAATGGGGACACTGACAGGGGTTATCCAAAGTTCTACCTTATCCTTTTGTCTAATGCTAAATTAATCCCATAAAAGCTTATACCTACCTTACAAGAAAAACAGCCTCAGTACAGCAATCCTGGTGTCAAAAACTCAAGTCATTCTGAACCCCCCCCCCCCCTTTGTTGATATGGCAGGATTTCCAAAATCCTTATATTTACCCTTAAATGAAATGAGGAATCAAAGATCACCTCTTACCCTCTGTTCAGCTGCTGGGTGGGGGTCCCGGCAGAGACTCCATCCTTAGCTGGCACAATGCCAGTGAGTGTCACCTCTTCGACATTTTTACTGGTACGCTCCTTCTTGCTGATTGGCCTCTGCGTCTCTGGAGACCACTCCTGTAACCGAAACACAAGTAAGTACCAAGAAACTTCTGTACCCAGTGTGTCCTATCAGTACAGATTTTGGAGGGAATAAAAAGCAGTTTTAAGATTATTTATTTATAAGTAAACCACTTCAAGTCCGGACACTTTCACCCCCTTCCTGTCCAGGCCAATTTTCAGCTTTCAGCACTATCACACGTTGAATGACAATTGCGCAGTCATGCAACACTGTACCCATATGAATTATTTAGCATTTATTTGAGACAGATAAAACTTGCAACATATATACACATACTAGGGACAATTTAAACAGGAGCCAATTAACCTACCAGCATGCCTTTGGAGTGTGGAAGGAAACCAGAGTACCCAGAGGAAACCCACGCAGTCACAGGGAGAACATGCAAACTCCAGGCAGGAGGTGCCGGGGTTGGGATTCGAACCAGCGACCCTAGTACTGCCAGGTGGAAGTGCTAACCATTTAACCACCGTGCTGCCCATAAAATATGCCTTTAACGAGCCTCTGATGGGACTGCAGACTCCTGCCCGTTATTCTGTGCTATGCGGTCTGGTTCAGAACTACACTAGCTCCCTGTAAGGCAGTCCTCCTGAAGATTGTTACAAGGCAAGTCAGCGTCGATTTTGCTGTGACGCTGACACTTCAGTGTGAACAGAACTGTGTGCTGCCATGTGTAGAATTTTCATAGGCGTTTGAGGAGCGGTAAAAACGCTTCACAAACGCCTGCTAACAAAGCTAGTGTGAACATAGCCTCAGGGTGAGCATTATGAAATATCTTCCTGAAAATGCAACAGACTGCAAGAAAAAAAAAAATGAGAAAAACAGAGAATTACTTTTGCATACAGAATACAAGAATATCAATATTCTGTGGGTAAATGCAAGAGATTCTCGTTACCTGAAAAATTCTAAATGCTCAGCCCACTTAGGAGTTCTCAGGGCCCCCAGTGCGAGTTTAACACAGGAAGCAATGGAGGATGTTTATCTCTGCATTACTGTAATGGCTATTTTTTTTTTTAGTACAAGAACGAACATTATATTTCCAGTTACTGGCTAGAAGGAAATACCTTTGTCAAGGTTTTGATTTACTATTCAAACACTGCAACTTATTTCCTTTATTTAAAAATAACATATTTCTCTGTACTTGACCCCAGGTTCACACCCAAGCGGTTTTTGCCGTGGTTTGCAGAAACGCAGTACAGTTCATTTAACATGATTTCCTATGGGACATGTTGACATCTGCGTGTTTTCACCCGGTGTGTTTTTGGAAAGGGTCAGGGACTTTTTGAATGCAAAAAGTTGTATTTTTGGTTCTATAGACTTCAATGGAAAAGCTGTAGAAAAGCATGTATTGCGTTTTTCATTTTGTGTTTTAAATCTGCCTAGCAACGAGAAAAGAAAAAAAACACCCATCAAAAACACGGCAAAAACGCAATGCAGAAACGGCTCAAACGCAACCTGCATAGGTGTGAACCTAGTCGGTCACATCAGTTTGTACCCCAAATTACCTTACACAGTTTAATGTCCCTACCACACTCCTACAAGGTGCATGTGCTTGGACAAGGCAGGACCTACCATTAGGCACGGTAGACCAATGCCTACATGTGGAAGGGTCAAAGGGGTGGCTTTTCCCACCATTGTTATGTTCTTTTTTTTGTCCCCCAGCTTTAGTCAGAAATTGAAGTCCCGCTACATCACTTCAGACTGGCCTCTTTCGCAGGTATAGCTAGGTAAACTATTAAAAAGAAGTGTGTATCTTTTTAAAAATCCAGTAATACACTGTCACACCCTGGTTAGTATTTTTTTCGGCACTGTGCTGAATTTATAGAGGCCGATCTGCTAACAGTCTAAAGATTTACTGCTGCTCTGGGCTTCAGCAAAAATGGAAGCCTCCAGCAAGAAGAAACCGGAACAATGCTGGAGGCAATTTACATCATGCACTAATTGTGGCAGCAAAATGACTAAAGTGGAATGTATGCTCCTTGCTAAAGAACATTTTTTGTCCGGTTGTTATGGGTAAAGTTCTGCTTTAAGCCCCCCCCCCCCCCTATCCAACACTGCAAGGCATAAATGGTTATTTAGTCTAGTAATAGAGGAATGAGGTGCAAGATTTGCTCCATTCCTGACTCCAGAAAGCTCCCTTCATTAATGTGTCTGGTCCAGCACTGTGGGCTCTCTAAGGTGCTCTCACCTGCAGTTAAAGGCTCACCTTTGCCATGTACAATGCAGGGTTAATAGCCCTGCATTGTACGCGATGACGTCAAGAGATAACCCACCTGACAGCTTTGGGCAGAAGAGAACAGCACTGGGGCTGGACCAAGGGGTAGAGTAAGTATAATACAACGCATAGCTGAACCCCTAGACTAAATGAGCATTTGTTAATTTCCCAGAGTTCAGATTTAGGTACACACTGTAGCAAGCAAAGAAAAAAAAAAAGATGGTAAACTGGGCATCACTTTGACAAAAAGCTAGGTACAGAATATGCCAAGCTAGGTTAGGACCAACATACGTGAAAATGCTCCGTGTAAGTAAGGCCATCTTAGCAGGAGTGGTACTTTGGGCACAGAAGGTTGTAGGCCTTCAAGCTTCAATGATGGAAACCCAACCAATATAAATAGGAACGGATAACCAACCATAAATGTTTTCCTGAATTTTGGAAGTACAGTTGTGACCAAAATTATTCAACCCCCACTGAAATTGAGTGTTTTGGCCAGTTTGACATTGCTTTTGATCATTCAGTCATCTTGCTTACATTTACATTAAAGAGGCACTTGTAGGTCAGACAAATATAACATAACAGTTATAATGAAATAACCACAAATGTCTTTTCTGTGCTCACAGCATTATCAGTTTTATTCAACCCCCAAGTGACATTCAATCTTAGTACTTAGTACAGCATCCTTTTACAGTTATAACAGCTTTTAAACGTGAAGCATAGCTTGACACAAGTGTCTTGCAGCGATCTACGGGTATCTTCGCCCATTCTTCATGGGCAAAGGCCTCCAGTTCAGTCACATTCTTAGGCTTGCGCACTGCAACTGCTTTCTTTAAGTCCCACCAGAGGTTCTCAATCGGATTTAAGTCTGGTGACTGCGATGGCCACTCCAAAATGTTCCAGCCTTTCCTCTGCAACCATGCTCTAGTGGACTTGGAGGTATGCTTGGGATCATTGTCCTGTTGAAAGGTCCAACGTCTCCCAAGCCTCAGGTGTGTGACGGACTGCATCACGTTTCCATCCAATATCTCCTGGTACTGAAGAGAATTCATGGTACCTTGCACACGCTGAAGCTTCCCTGTACCTGCAGAAGCAAAACAGCCCCAAAGCATGATTGACCCTCCACCATGCTTCACAGTAGGCAAGGTGTTCTTTTCATCAAAGGCCTTGTTCTTCCTCCTCCAAACATAGCGTTGATCCATGGGCCCAAACAGTTCTAATTTTGTTTCATCAGTCCACAGAACACTATCCCACAACTTTTGTGGTTTGTCCACATGGCTTTTGGCATACTCTTCTTATTCTTTGGAGACAGCAAGGGGGTACGCCTGGGAGTTCTGGCACGGAGGCCTTCATTACGCAGTGTGCGTCTTATTGTCTGGGCTGAAACTTCTGTACCCACATCTGACAAATCTTTTCTCAGTTCCTCAGCAGTCACACGGGGACTTCTCTCCACTCTACGCTTCAGGTAGCGCACAGCAGTCGAAGTCAGCATCTTCTTTCTGCCACGACCAGGTAGCGTTTCAACAGTGCCCTTTGCCTTGAATTTGCGAATGATGCTTCCTAAGGTGTCTCTTGGTATGTTTAACATCTTTGCAATCTTCTTATAGCCATTGCCCTTCCTGTGAAGAGAAATCACCTCTTCTCTTGTCTTCCTGGACCATTCTCTTGCCTTCACCATGTTTGTAACCACACCAGTAAATGTCTAGAAGGAGCTGAGTATCACAGTCATTTTAAAGCTGCCTAATTGGTGCTTATTATGCTTGATTGCTGCTCGGTGACATCCACAGGTGTTTTCAATACCTGATGGAAAGCACCTGTATGAACCTCTGTTCTTCAGAGTGGTAGTCTTTAAGGGGTTGAATAATTGTGGCAATGAAGAAACCACATAAGAACCATTTACTACTGTATTACATAAACAATTGATGTCATTTTAGTTGCATTTGGGTAGTTACAACGTCCTTGTAGGATTTGATTCTGAATACAATTCCAAATGTACACTATAGTCCCTAAACCCCTTTACAGCATTGGGGGTTGAATAATTTTGGTCACAACTGTAAATGCCATACAGTCTGTTATGGGTATTCAATAGAGCAGGGGTGTCCAAACTATGGCCCCTCCAGCTTTTGAAATACTAAAAGTCCCATCATGCCTCTGGGTGTCTTGCCTGTGGATGTCAGAGTCTTGCAAGGCCTCATGGGACTTGTAGTTCCTCAACACCTGGAGGGCCATAGTTTCACACCCCTGCAATAGAGAATCATACCCTTGTAAGGCTTTACCACTTTTCATCTAAAATATATTTAGAGAAGTAGCAGCAGATTTTAGTCAATTGGCCAAATTCCCCAGTGGTCTCATGATCCCAGCTGAAAGGATTGGATGACTTCTGTTCAGCTGGCCAATCAGCTGTGTTTCACTGTCATGTCAACTGTAGATTTTATGCAGTCACACTGATATTAAAGTGTTACTAAATCAACAACAGTAAAATCAGTCTGTATATGCAGTAAAGTATATATACACACTGTGGAACCTAAGGGGTTAATCCTCAGCATTCTGTAAAAAAGAATGCTTGATCCTGTCTTCTCTGATCCCCACCTTCTACTGTCCACAATCTATCTGCTGATAGAACAGAGCCTTGGTGGCAAGCTGCACATACTCAGTTTGGTGTGTATTACTAGAGAGGTTTTTTTTTTCCTTAGGAGAGAGCATGTGATCAGCACCGGGCCAATTAGCGCTGTCCAGACAGAGGGTCAAGGGTTGTGCAGCCTCATAGGACAATAAGGGGAGAATGAAAACACCTCCTACAAGCTTTAACCAGTGCTCTACCAGACACTGATAGACGTCACAGGACTGCTCTAACTACTGATGAGAAAAGAGGTTTAGCAGTTTCTATTTACTTAAATAATTGCATTTCTATGTTCTGTGTACTGTGGAGAACCAGATCTAGTGAATGCAGGCTCCTGGGTTTAGTAACACTTTAAGAACAAATCATACAATGGTGTGACAAGCTTCCCCACCCAGCTTCCCAATTTTCAGCATCATGTTATTATGGCTGCAAACCGGCAAAGTCTCTACAAAGAAAAGCCCTGATGGAACATCCCCTATCATAACATTAATAAAAAGAACGCTGCAAAGAGTTTTACAGTTTGGTCCTGCCAAAAAGCATATTGGTATTAAACAGCAAAATCCAAGAAAAATGTGACGATTCATTTCACCAACTGCGGTACATACCTCAAACTGGGGCCAGTTCATGGCCATGCCTGGTCCATGGGTGTTTTTCCACCATTTTAGATCTTGCTGGTCATCAGCGGATTGGATATTTTGGTGCAAGTCTTTGTACAAAGCATGGAAGCTGCAGGAAGGGAAACAGGAAAAAAGAAAAAAGCATGATGGATGTGATCCAGGTGGAGAATAGACTTCGTTGTTGGTAACGTGATCAGAGAACAAGTAAACCTGATGATCCAAATCCAGCCCAATCCTAGCAAGCGTCTGCAGACCATAGCAAAAGCTCCGCTGCATATGGGAGTGGGGGCACCTCTATTATAAACTAAGCTCTGTTCTTCTGCAAACGTTTGTGACCATCAGTAGCAGCCATATAGATATGCCAATTCTTTTTTACCTGTCCTTACTGGAGAGATCGAGATGCTTGTGAAAGTCCAACAACATCTCCTTAAAGAAACGGAGGCGCTTCTGTTCAGCCTCCTGGCAGCTCTCAAACTGTTGTTCCATGTCCTCCATATAGCGAGGGTTGTATCTGTTCAACTCATCCAGAGCCTTCTCATACGCAGTTTTGTCCTGAAAAATACATAAATAAAATGTATAAACTGTGTATAGAAAAAAAATAAATAAAAAAATAATATATATTATATACATACATACACACTGTATACACACACACACACAGATAGATACTTACACACAGATAATACATACATACGTGTATGTATGTATTATGCGTGTGTATAATACATACAAAGTTTAAGTGGACCTCTCGAACGAGAGAGAGCTATTGTAATACAAGAAGAGCATGTTTGCATGCATTGCCGCTACTATGACACCTATGCATTCCATTCCTGACCTCCTCTCCTAAAAATGGTAATTACTCGACTTCCATGTTGATCCATTGTTTCCAGTATGTGTGTCAGTAACCTAGGACTAGTATTCAAATCAGGAAATTTTAATTCAATTCAAAGTGATTTTATAGGTTTATTTTTTTTAAAGAAAAAAAAAAAAAAAACAACAAACATGTTTATACTTAACTGCTGTTTACAGTGCTTTTATACAGCAGCCAGGATCCTATAGGGGCACCTGCTGCTCCGTGTGTCCATTCACACATGGAGCTACGGCTCGGGCCCGCCCTCTCTCCTCATTGGCTCACTGGCAGTGATTGACAGCAGTGGGAGAATGGCCCCCGCTTCTGTCTCATCCAGTGAGAAGGGGGAGTCCCAGGATAGCAGAGACTCCAGTGCACATTGCTGGATGGAGAGGGGGCTTAGGGGAATATTGGGGGGGGGTGGGGGGTGATACTAAACACAGAAGGATTTTTACCTTGTGATGTGTTTACGGTGTCTCTTTCTCCCATTGTTAATCAGTGCTGAACACAGAAGGATTTTTATCTTCATGCATGAAATGCATGAAGGTAAAAAACCTTAAACCTTTAGAACCACTTTAAGCGAGAAACAAGCCAGTAATGAGCATTTACAGAAGGAGGTCAGCAATTGCAGTAAATATTTTTCTCTCAGTACCCGAGGCAGATATATATTAAAACAAAAAAAGAGACAGATTAACGTAGCTCTGTAATTTATTGTTGCCTCATTAAAGTATATCTAAAGGCAAAGCTTTTTTTTTTGTTTTGGACAGAGTGGAGATGGATTATTATTGTGTGTCCCCATTAGGGAGATTCACCCTATTTGTCCTGTTTGACATTATCCTTGAAAGTGAATGTAAAAGACAATACCAAACTTTGGGTTGTCCTCAGAAATGTAATACAGGGGAAATCTTCCAATAAGGACTGCGACAGACTGAACCGGAACAGTGGCTCTTGGAGGGGACCGCAGGCCAGCCTCTTGCCTACTGACCATGAGCCCAAACATATGAAAGGGCTCTATACTTTGGGAGATGTGTGCCTGGGGGGACCTTTGGAGTAGTTTTACTTAGGATTCAAGTCCAGGTCTCCCTGAAACACACAGAACTGGAGGACCTGGTCACAGATTTGGGGTCTCTGTGCCCAAACCAGCATTGACTGCTTCAACCCCCCCCTCCCAGACTATAAACAGCTGTTAATATAATCAGCTCAAAACAACCTGGCACTTAAGTCTCTTGCTGTAATCTGATTATCAAGGTGTGATGTGTTTATGGTGTCTTTCTCCCATTGTTAATCGAGTTGAGTCACCTATTGTTTCTGTCTGTTGGCTAGTTCTCCTGGAGGTTCCAACAGGATGGGTTAATTTTGAGTCAACTTTACATCCTTATCTAATTAGTGTGAGAGGTTTATCCCAATGTGCAATGATTGTTTTTATTGTTCATGTGAGGACTGCCCCTATTTTTTACGTGTATAAAATTCTGTATTTTTGCTCAATAAAGAGTTCCAGTTGCACCTAAGCTAGTGTTATCTAGTTCTAATGTTCCAGCGATGAGGAAGCAGTTCTCTGATGGAAGCACCCAGGCGGGGTGCCAGGCATTCCATCACAGGGACACTTCTTTTGGTGCCCTGGAGGGTCCCTAAGGGATTGCCTTAATTTGTAGGGATTACCTTGGCTATGGGACAGGAAGTGAAGGTAATCTCCCCCAACGAGAAAAAGACATCACAGGTTTTATAAACCTCCTTTACTCTACCCAAAAAAAAAAAAGAAAAAACATTGCCTATAGTTCTACTTTCAATGTATAGAGCTCAAAATTGGGGAGGTAGAAGCATCACAAGGATCCAATCAGTTGTGCAAACTCATCTGTCATTTCTCCTTTCACTTTCCAGTCACAGGTTAGGGAAGTGAATGAATGAATTTGTTTGCATAAAACTAAAAAAAAAAAAAAGCTTTACAAAAACACATTTGATATGCTATTTTCCTAAATCCTATTAATTGTGCTCTCTTCTAACCAGGGGCAGACTGACCATTTGAGCATTCAGGCACTGCCCGAGGGCCCGGGGTCAGTAGGGGGCCCCATGAAATGCCCCTGGTACCTTTTTATAGGCTTTTTTGGGTGTGGGCAAGGACACGGGGGCCCCATGATCTCCTATTGCCCGGGGGCCCCATGAGTTGTCAGCCCGCCCCTGCCTCTAACCTTTTCTGCTTCCTGGTTACATCTCTCCAAACGCTCCTGTAGTTTACGAAGCTGTTCCTGTGACACCGATGCATCTGCCTTTGCGTGATCCTCCCGTACTTGTGCTGCGCGCTCATCCTTCCGAACTCCATGGTACTTCTTTTTACACGTCTCCACCTGGACAGAGAAAAGCAATAAAGCAACGCAAAAAATAATGAATACCCAACTCTACAGTGACAGGATTTAAAAACATTAGTTAACTTAAATGTTTATTCTGACTTTTCTATGAAGCCAAGTATTATATGCAGATCTTTAAAGATTATCCAGAATGAAAGAAATCTAACAGATACCCCCATCCACACGATACAGCTCAAAGGAGGAATCTCCCTATTGTCGATTATATTGTGACAGCTGGCACCCACAGCTGTCAGGATACCCAAACATTGGCTGCAGTCATGGTTTGGCCCAAAGGATAGGTTCAGACATATACGGTGCAAAATTTATTCAGTTTTCTAGTGAGCAGCTGCAGTGCAAATCACCTGCAGATCTACTTGAACACAAATGCGCTTTTGTTACAGGCGCATTTTTGGATCTCTCTCTCTGAAAGTGTGTGGAAGATGCCAGGACCACTAGGGAGGGGGAGTGTAAAACCGCTTTTATAGAGATGCTACATTTGGATTTTCTTTTCCACCTGACATGATCACTTTAACCACGTCATCTCCTACACTTGTTCATCCTCTATGGAGCAGAGCAATTTTTAAATTTCTGTTATGGGCCCGTTTATTCAGTGATCATTTTGTCATTACGCAAGATAAAAACGTAAAACACAACATACATTTAATTTTTTTTTAAAGGACAAACAAGTTGTTTGTTTTCGTGAACATTGTCTTGCAACAATGATTTTTCTCGCGCACTCAGACAATTAAATGTAACAAAAACGCACTTTTTTTTAAACACTTGAACACCGGAAGATTTACCCCCTTCCCGACCAGGCCATTTTTGCGATACGGCACTGCATTACTTTAACTGACAATTGTGCGGTTATGCAACGCTGTACATAAATACAATTTGTGTTCTTTTTTTCCCCCTCACAAATAGAGCTTTCTTTTGGTGGTATTTAATCACCTCTGAGTTATTTACTTTTTGCACTTTAAACAAAAAAAAAGACCGACAATTTAAAAAAAAAAAAAAAAAAAAAAAAAAAAAATATTTATTTTCTGCTATAAAAACACATCCAATAAAAAAATTTAAAACGTCAACAGTTCTTCATAAATTTATGCCAAAATGTATTTTGCTACATATAGTTTTGTGAAACAAAAATACCCAATAAGCATATACTGATTAATATGTGCAAAAGTTATAGTCTACATAAATGGCAATATATAAATATATATATATATATATACACACACACACACACACACACACACTCATATACATATATACATACACATACATACACACATATACATACACACACTAGAATTTTTTTTTTTATACTAGTAATGGCAGCGATCAGCAACTTATAGCGGGACTGCGATATTGGGGCGGACATTTTTACACTAACTGGCACTTTGTGGGAACCAGTGACACTAATACAGTGATCAGCGCTACAAATATGCACTGATCGCTGTACTAATGACACTGGTTGGGAAGGGGTTAAGATGTAGGGAAATCAAGGGGTTAAGTGTGTGCCTAGCTATGAAATGTATGTACACTAGGTGTCGCTGGTACTATGGAAAGTGAAAGATTGTGTTCCCAGCTTCACATGATCTTTCACCCCCCACTCTTGTGAGAACCACTTAAGTGATTTAATAACCAGTTGAGGGCCACCATGAAATGAAATGGTTCATAATTTAAACATTTTTAATTTTGAATAGCATAACGAACATTTTCAGTGCTGATGGGAGGGAGTAGGGGAGAAGCCAGCTTTCTGCGTTGCAGGAGAAAAATGGAGGATCAGTTCCTGTACAGTATATGCTTTCCCTCTTGTTCAAGTGGGAAACAGAATCTGACAGGGAGGCTGGCTGAGGGTGGGTAAAACACGTCTCAACTATGGGGTTTTACCGCTCCCAAACTGCAAATGTAAACAACCCTTACTGTCCTGCGCCCTCTATAAGGCTGCTTTCACACTAATCTGCAGGTGCAGCGCAATGCACCTGCGGCTCTTCCTGAGGGTTAGTTGCACTTTGCCATAGACTTAAATCCTGTGGGTGAGATGCACTTTCTGAAAGCGCAGGAATTTTGAAGCATTTTCAGAAAGTGCACCAAAGCTTCACGATATAATAGAAATCTATGGCTCAGTGCAGCTACTCCGCAGGAAAGCCGCAAGTGCACTGCGCTGCACCCCTAGATCAGTCTGAAAGCAGCCTAATAGTTAACCCTTTTATAAGTGCTAATATGCCCATCGCAAAAGCTATTATACCCAGTGTATATATTGCTTATTATACTGATCTTTTCCCCTTTCAGCTTCTGCTTGAATCTCTCTTCATCTTCTGGCTGCTAGAAAGGTACCAGGTGAAGTGCACTTGATATCACTCTGCCTGGGACAGGAGTCCGTGCTACAGAGGAAGACAAAATATATATAAAAGTGCAGCACTAATAAATATACGTGGATAAAAAGGTATATTAATATGTACATCCAATATATAATAGATCAAAAAGTTCATGTAATATAATAAATGGATGATCAGCAGATTTCTAACAAGCTTGTGACTGGAACCAATGATAAAATTGCGCACTCACCGGAAGCACATAGGTAATTCGCATGTAATTTACAACCACCAGGATCTCTCAAGTAGGCGGAATATATGTGAGCTTCCTTCTATGGATTGGTCATCAAGTCTTGGGATAGTGTGGAAATCTGCTAGGTCCAGAGGTCCCCTTAAGGATGGATGGGTGCTCAGCCTGGATACAGGGCTCCCTTCCTCTGGATGTTGAAATTCAATGTAGGTAATCTGCAAGTTTTAAGCTCCTCCACTTCTATAACGCCAACCCTGGTGGCAACGTCTCCCAACGTCACTGGTCGTGCGCCATAGTGCCAATAGAGTGAGTGGGCGGGGCCTGGAACAGATGCTGCTTGTGCATGCAGCACGCACAAGCAGTGTCTGTTCCAGGCCCGCCCGCCCGCTCACTCACTCTATTGGCACTATGGCGCACGACCAGTGACGTTGGGAGACGTTGCCACCAGGGTTGGCGTTATAGAAGTGGAGGAGCTTAAAACTTGCAGATTACCTACATTGAATTTCAACATCCAGAGGAAGGGAGCCCTGTATCTAGGCTGAGCACCCATCCATCCTTAAGGGGACCTAGCAGATTTCCACACTATCCCAAGACTTGATGACCAATCCATAGAAGGAAGCTCACCTATATATTCCGCCTACTTAAGAGATCCTGGTGGCTATAAATTACGTGCGCATTACCTATGCGCTTCCGGTGAGTTTTTATCATTGGTTGCAGTCACAAGCTTGTTAGAAATCTGCTGCTGAGAGGATCATCCATTTAATATATTACATGAACTTTCTGATCTATTATATATTGGATGTCCTGTACATTTTAATATACCTTTTATCCACGTATATTAGCGCTGCACTTTAAATATTTTTGTATATTTGAAGGTTTACCTTTAGTGTTTCAGCTGCTGATCTAGAGCGCTCACTTTATTCATCTCATTTAGCTACAGAGGAAGCATTGTGTTATGCGGCTTCTGCTCTCTCTGCAGCTGCCTGCTTCCTCTGCTGCAGTCACCAGCTTGATGCATTCTGATGCTCTGGGATGGTGGATCATCATGCCCAGTTCAAGATCAACAGGTTGCCAACCCTGGGCATGAATTCCCCTGGTTGGAGGTGGAGGGCCACATCAGAGGGCTCCGAGGGCCACAGGTTGACCATCCCTGCCTCAGATCTACCAATCCGATTCAAACCTGCCCTGTAAAATGACAAACCAGAGATTGAAATCTTGAGTCGTATAGCTAATGCAAAGGGTTTATTTGAGACACTTTGATGAAGGTAGCATATCAGGCAGCCACCGGGGCCAGCAACCGTATCACAGGAACCTTGTGGTTTCTCTCGGGTAGCCATTTTCAACCAAGGTTCCGTGGAGCCATACAGTTGCTAGGGGTTCTTCGAGCTGTGGCTGATGGACATCCCATCTGATGGTACAGCTCCAGGCCAACGCCACTTGGGAAAACAAGCAGCATGACAAATCTTTAGCCCTCCGTAAGAGTGGCATTCAGACCATTGCTGCAAGGGGGGCATTCTTTCTGACACCCAATAAACTGGTTTTAGTAAGGGTTCCCCATAGTCCACAGTCAATCATTTTAAGGTATGGGTGTTGAACTCAATTTCATCGTGGGCCACATCAGCGTTATGGTTGCCCCCCATGTCCAGAGCATCCCACCATCCTCTTACATCACAGATGTCAAGAACCCCCCCCCCTTCAGAAGTCAAGGGACCCCCACCATCAGAAGTCAAGGATCCCCCACCTTCCCTTACATCACAGTGCGCCTCTCCCCCCTTACCATGTGCTGCTGGCAAGAAGAAGCTGGGGGCAAAGCTGAGAAGCAAAAGTGCACAGTCTGGAGGAGGACCAGAGGAGGGCAGGAGTCTGACAAATGCAGAGACCAGAGGAGAGTAGGAGTCTGACAAATGCTGAGACCAGGGGAGGTGCAGGCAAGGGGGTGCTGAAGCTGCACAGAGAGGTGCAGGATCTGTAGGATTTCTGTACTTTTCTCTGTCAACTGCAGAGACTAGAGAAGGGGGGGGGGTGTAAAGGAGGGTAGCTGCAGGAGAGGTGGGTGGGTTCGAACGAAATGGCCTGGCGGGCTGATTCCATCCCACGGGGCCTTGTGTTTGACATGTGTATTTTAGGTGTTCCTCAGGGTAAAAAACTGTTGAGAAAGGCAGCTCTAGAGATAAATATATGGGATACAATCCCAAGGAGAAGCAGAACAAGTTTAAGTCACAGCATCACCCTGTGTGTCGCCGGAACATAAGCAGATGAAAATCTTGGACACTTTGAACTCAAAACATTTTGGAGTCACGTTCTGGAGTTGGGGAAAGGTTGGAACCTTGCTGTTATGTCCGAAAGTCATAAACTAATAACTAGTCTCCGGTTTTTAATATCTCAGGAAATCTTTTCCAAGCCAATGGCATCCTGCTTTTCAAGAGCAACTGTTTTGCTCAATGCATTTCCATAAATATTTTCATACCATCGGGAAGTCACTGTTTACTAAAAACCGTGACCTAAGAAAGTGCGGGAACGATTGGTGGAAGTTCCTGCAAAATGCACCATTGTGTCCCAGTCTCAAAGAAGAGCCACACCATAGCAGGAACTACAGAGATAGCAGAGATCTGCAGCAACTACACATTTCTCAGCTTACTCTCCTTCCCTATACAGGCACAAATCACTTGTATGCTGCAAGCACTTGAAGATGAATTGGATAAAAGGAGTAGCTATTTGAAGCCAGCGATTCTGTAGCTAACTCCAAATGCTGCAAAAAGTCAATTGCTCAGCGACTGAGCTACAAATCATCGTAAGTGCTGCAGCAGAGACCTGTCACTGATTGTAATTCAGTTTTTTTTTCCTGGGAACATAAACACTACGAAGAGCAATTCTGTTTCTGCTAGAAAATAGCTTGAAGTTGCAAAGCTCTAAAGCTAGCTATAAGCATCAAAGTGTGCATAAGGCCTAGAAAGGATCTCCAAAAAAAAGAAAAAGGGGAACCGCCCGCCATATTAAAACCCTCAGGGTCTGTTTAGTGATCTAATATACAGATCACTCCATCGGGTACAATCACTTCATATGCATTTCACTACTTTGGGCAGGGGTCTATTTACCACAAGGTACTTGCCTAGGGCAGCTTGTTTTCCAGGGGGGGGGCAGCAGCATTTTTCAGGGGGGCAGTGCCACCCCCTGAAAGAAGGGATGGAGGAAAAGACACACACATCATGGGCACCAGGTGGAATCTGAGGGAGGCTGAGGGCTACTTGATGGTGTATGCAGAGCCTGACTCTTGCTCCCGGGGATGTCCGGAGATGTGAAGGTGAGTGTCTTCTCTCTCACCGTGGTGGTGGGGGGGTTGCCAGTGCATGGGGGGAAAGTGGTAGTAGAAGGATCTCTCAGGTGAGGTGTTGTTGGTCAATGTCAGGATCTTCTTGTGGGGGAGGGGGGTGTTTATCAGTGTCAGGATCTCTCGTGGTGGGGAACTGATTTTTGTGTTGCCTAGGGCAGCACGAAACCTAAATACACCACTGGCCTTGGGAGCTTGCGATCCTTAGTTGTAAGGGCTCAACAGAGTGAAATGCATTAGTGTTTGTACTAGGAGTGGTATGTACAAAGAGGGATCAAAAAACTGTTTTTAAATATGAGGAGCGATTCCCCTTTTTCTCTTTTGGAGCTTTTGTGGACATTCTGAGTAGCCGACGACTACAGGGAACCAGCTCCTGTGATTGGTGGTTGTTTTGGGATCAATGCTTGCCGTGGAGTTCTGGATCTCCTCACAATTATCCTATCTGCGGTTCCATTTTGGTCTGTTAAATTATACTATTAAAAGTATTTTGTTATATCTGTCTGGTAAATGCATAAATAAATATAGACAAAAAATGGCAACCATCCCAACCTATAACCATCCTTAGCAGTAAGGTGCACATGGAAGGGCAATGCACATCGCAAACAAATGATTTCCCAGCAACACTTACCAGCCAGCCTGCAAAACAACCAAAGTGGCTCTAACAGTTTACATTAAAAACAGAGGGTTTTGTTTGCACACATTTCCAAACACATACATAATCCACAGACTCGCGTCAAGGGTCCTCTGTGTACTATGGACCCAAATAAAATTTCCAAAGCCTCCATAATAGGAACACATATCAATGGATGGGTTAAGGGCAGGTGTGTCTGGAGGAGCCCATCCCTCCTTAAGCCTGGGTTCACATATATGCGGTGCGGTATATCACGTGATTCGCACAGGAACCGCACCGCATTCCTGTGCAAATCACATGCGATTTGTGTGCGGTGCGATTGGAGCCATATATTTTGAATGGCTCTAATCGCACCACACCAAAAACATGCAGGACCCTTTTTTCGGTCCGCACTAGAATCGGATCGCATGGGTATTCACACCTATGCGATCCGATTCTGCACATCACACCGTGTTTTTCGGACCGCTTTCGGGGTGTTGATAACTTAACATGCACACCTGCATGAATGGGGTGCGATTATGATGCGGTGTGGAATTCGCACAGAAAAAGCTGCAAATTCCATACCATATCAGTGTGAACCAGGGCTGAAGGTACAGGGACCTGTATAGCTGGATGTCACGTGCATCCCTGGTTTGCTGGCGAAGTGCATGCCCTTCCATGTGCACCTTACTACTAAGGCTAGGCTAGGATAAGTTGGGGCGGTTGCCATTATTTGTGTAGTTGGCTAATTTAGATGCAGGGATGCACTGGATGCCTTTGCTACCATTTTGGTATGGCTGGACGTCACGTGCGTCCCTGGGCTCCTCCAGGCACACCTGCCCTTAACCCATCCATTGATACATGTGCTCCTACTATGGAGGCTTTGGAAATTTTATTTCGGTTCAAAGTATATAGGGGGACCCTTGACCCCGGGAACGTAGCTTACATGTCTATTTGTAAATGTGTGCAAACAAAACCCTCTGTTTTTAACGCAAACTGTTAGACAGGGCCAGATTGGTGGCTTTGCAGACTGGCTGGCAAGTGTTGCTGGGAAATCCTCTGTTTGCAGGATGCAGAAAAATAAATATACCTACTGATCTGCCAGAAATCTAGTGAGCTTATAACTTGTGCTTTCTGCCTCTACTGCACTGTTATCAGTCACATTTTTCTCAGCACTCTGTCTAGACTACACAACAGCTCCCCCATATGTTTTGGGAAGAGGAGGGGGGGGTTCTTCAGTTCTTAAGGTGACAATACTGCTGCTGTATACAATGAGTGAGGTTAGTCACAAGTCACCCTAGGAGAGGAAGTGTGTTACTGGCAGGACAATCAGTTGACAATAAAAGGGGAAAAACGAATGCAGCCAGGACATCTAAAGCCTGGTAAGCTGCAATATATTTCATTTTTGTTACTGGGTTTACATGTTTTATGCAAGCCTGGGCAGTTTTCGGGTATAAGGTGTAGGTACGTTCCTTTTACCAATTACCCGGATGCGGTTGATCGGCCTACTCAGAAAACAAACATCTTCTTAGATTGTAAGCTCCAAAGAGCAAGGCCATCCTAACCCTCTTGTACTGAACTGTATTGCTGTATTGTCTCCCATTATATTGTAAAGCGCTGAGCAGACTGTTGGCGCCATAAATCCTGTATAATAATAATATAATAATAATCTACTGCCAGCTGCAGGAAAAACTTTCAATGGTCCTGCATCCCCCAAATGCAGGGACTGGGGCCTAAGTAGGGACAGGTGGGGTGTGCACAACCCCTATGCAAGTTTCAACTTATGCTCATCAACTCAAAGTCCCCCCTGGAATAGTGACCAGGCTGGCAATGGGTGGAAAGAAAGTACATGTACATCATTTAGTCATATACCTAGTTGAGCCGATTACTTTGTCCAAGTCCGCTTGAAAGTGAGTGGCTGCACTCAAATCTGACCAATCTCTGAAAAAATTAAATTGACCATAGCATAGCAGCAAGCTTGCCTCATAGCTGTGTGTGTGTTTGGAAAGGAAAGAATGGGAAGTTGGTTTATGAGAGGGAGGAACAACAAATCAGAGCAAATGTTCTAATCTGTCCTATTAGTTATTCCTGCTATGTGTCATTATGCAGAAGCCCCTTAACCATTGGATTGTCACACTATTAAAAACAGCTGAGCAACTGCCATCTACGGCTACCCTTCACTCAGAGGATGTCAGATGCTGGGAATTTTGCCAGTTCCCAGTCGCTGTTCCCCAACCCAGACAAACAGAAAAGGGGAACAACTACAACAGCATGACCAATAAAGCCTCATCAAACTTGAATATCTCTGCATGATAACACTTTTTATGTTAGGTCTATCACTCATGTATGTAGCCAAAACTTTATCCATATTGCTTTACAAAGAAAACTAATTTATTCTGTTTATGCCCTGAAGGAGCTTTGAGTTGAGATATACTGCCATATGTACCAGAACGCAGGGGTAAAGTCAGTGTGAGCAGAAGTCAATTACCCTGCCAAATAGTTTTTGGATTGTGGCAGCAGATTAGACACATGGAGGAAATCCATATCACATACATGGGGAGAACCTACACAATCTATGCAGATAGTTCTTGGTGGTTAAGATTGTGGCAGATTAGACACATGGAGGAAATCCATATTGCATACATGGGGAAAACCTACACATTCTATGCAGATAGTTCTTGGTGGTTGAGATTGTGGCAACAGATTAGACACATGGAGAAAATCCATATCGAATACATGGGGAAAACCTACACAATCTATACAGTTAGTCCTTGGTGGTTAAGATTGTGGCAGATTAGACACATGGAGGAAATCCATATTGCATACATGGGGAAAACCTACACATTCTATGCAGATAGTCCTTGGTGGTTGAGTCACTGTTGAAAGTCATGAATGCCAACCATTCCTAGATTGTAAGCGCCAAGGAGCAGGACCCTCGAACCCCTCGTATATCGCATTGTATTATTGTACTGTCTCATGTTCTGTCTCCCATTGTAATGTACAGCGCTGAGCGAACTGTTGGCGCTTTATAAATACTGTATAATAATAATATAGCCACTAAATGCTGCTTATAGCAATAGGTAAGCCCTGCATGGCATGGTCCTCCTTTTCAAGTTGTCGCAAATGAAACTCAAATTGAGTTTGTCTGTTACCAAGAACAGGCCATGTATAGCTTTTAGGCTGGCAACACAAATAAAGATATCGAATTCTGGTACATTAAGGGTTGAGTTTCAGTTTACATTGAAAGTAAAACTCGGCTTTGTCCACATAAAAAAAAAAAAAAAAATACATCACTTGTCCACACAGGACAAAAAAATACATCACTTTAAAGGGTGGCCCCATCAACAGCCTACACTTGCCGTTCTTTTGCTCTAAAACTGCTCCCTCAGGTGCAGGAAATGGAGAGAAAGCACTGTTGGGCTTTGGAGCTTCCATACAGTCCAGAATTCTCCTCTTGAACCTATATGACCGCATTGGGTGTCAGAGCCCAGTCGCCAATCATCAGCCCCATTTTGCAAGGGAAAGGAAACAAGCTGCGTCCTTAGGCACTCTGTGCTGTCGCTTAGGAATGAAACCAGTCCAGATCCTTGTGGAAGCTAGATAGCACAAGCCTTTCCTTTGCAACACTGGTAAAAAAAATATCTTTGCATGTATTGTCTGCATGTTTATCTATAAAAATAAAAAATTGTGGTAGCACATTTTTGGGTGAAAGCTCTAATAAACAGAGAATATGGGAAGGTCAGGTAAACTGAGCTGTTCATGGGAGGGCCTGATCTTCTGCCATTCTCCATCATCACTCAGCTCTTGTTGGAGCTCTCAGAAATACTGGAGTATGGGGGAACCCTGTGCCCTTTTCCCCCTTACTCCCAGGAAGCAGTGCTCATGAGCACCCAATATTCAAGCCTGAAAGAAGTCACATGGGAGTGGAGAAGGTCATCAAACCATGTATAGCCCAACCTTTTTTTTTTTTTTTTTTTTTTACTTTGAATAGAGTTGGAAAGAATTTATTGCTGTCTTTCTGTTGGCTAGATTCATCCTATTTGTTCTGGGGACCATGGTCAAACAGACAGAAAGACGGAAAAACCAAACATTTTAAGGTTGTCACCAAAACAAGAGGTAAGGGTAAATCTTCCAATCCCCTGTTCCAATGACAACCAACCGCGAGAGGGTTTCCCCTCATTTTGTAGAGTTTTCATCTCACTTGCTGTCAAGTCTTTTGGACAGGAAGTGATGAAAAAGTAGACCCTGGCAGAGTATCCCAAATCCCTAAAGTATGCCGCCTCGTACTGTGCCAGCACGCCTTCCCACAGGATTTGGGTTCTAGTGCACTGGGGTTGGGGTGAAGGGTACCGTTTACTTTTTTTTAGTTTTTTTTTCTCATTTCAGCTTTACGTTGAAGTTTTTAATTTGTGGAGGTGGAGCTCTGAGAAGATGTTGTCTATTCCTAGTTGTAATTTATCACGACATACTTACATCTTTCAGCTTCTTCACCCAGGGTTTTTGAGCTTTACTAAATCCATCCTCAGCTTCCTTTGTTTCCCGAAATCCTCCAATCATCTGCTTGTGAAAGGCCTCCTTCTGCCAGTCTCGCACCTTCCCACCGTCCTCGTCCCACAGCTGATTCCGAAGCTCCGTGTGAATCTCGCTGAGGGCATCCGCAGCTGTAAGGAATGCCTGCCAAGCCTTTTCCAGTGTGCCATACTGAGGGCCTGCAGGGCAAAATGAACCAACAGGGGTTAAAGATCTTCAATAAAAATAAAGACATTCTAACATTCCCATTAGCAAGTGGCCTGCTGAACATCTGATATATACCTCATGTCTGTCATCGTTATTTTCGCCTGGAGACAATTTAAGCTTTCGTGTGTGTGTGTGTGGTAGGTCATTGCTAAGAAAAGACCTCCACTCCTCTGAGGTCTTGGTGAGCCAGCAGAAGTAACAGATGATGTAATCTAAACCCCTGCTGATTGGCTGATGGCACCAAATCCTCACCACTAAACTGCAGGGTTAGAAAATTATCTGGGTGTGAAACTGAACTCATTCAACACGAAAAGTAATTATTTTTTCCTCCAAAATTCTATCAAAATGCCAAAGATAAAAGGAAAATGCAGAAGTTAAATTGTGAATCTTAGTCAATATGTCTTTGCCAACGAATTTCAACTAAGGACATTCCTATGGAGGTTTTTTTTTTTTCTTTTTAAAGCTAAATTTTAGGCTTGATCCTAATTGCTTCAAGTGATTCAAAAAGCTTAGTTATTCACTTACCTAACGGGCACTTTTCCCCCTTTGTGCCCAGACAAATTTTCAGCCTTCAGCATCAGATGCAGAGATGTGACAAACCAATTAAAACTAGAAGGGGTGCTTACAATGATAGGCTGTATAATACTGTATAATAATAGGCTGTACTTTTATGTAAAACCTTTATCCAAAAAAAAAAAAAAAAAGAAGAAGGACTGCTGTAACTGCTTATAAAGTATTAGCTGGAGTTTGGCTGCAGTTTGTTGTATATTATTGTGTATTTAAAGAAGAATCTGGGCAGAATCTGTATTTAACCACTTGCCTACCAGGCACTTTTACCCCCTTCATGCCCAGGCCAATTTTCAGCTTTCAGTGCTATTGCACTTTGAATGACAATTGCGCAGTCATGCAGCATTGCACCCATATGAAATTTTCATAATTTTTTTCACACAAATAGAGCTTTCTTTTGATGGTGTTTAACTGGCAATGGGGGTTTTATTTTTTGCACTATAAACAAAAAAATAGCAAGAAATTGGAAAAAAAAAGTTTTTTTGTTTATTATAAAATTTTGCAGACAGCAATTTTTCTCCTTCACTGATGTGCGTTGATGAGGCTGCACTGATGAGGTGACACAGATAGGCAGTACTGATGGGCATTGATAAGGAGGCACTGATGATGCTGCACTGATATGCAGCAATGATGGGCACTGATGGGCGGAACTGACAGTGCCGGGTGCAAGCTGCTGGGAGGATGTCATGACGCCCTCCCAGAACTGGACAACCGATCTGAAGTAGTCAGTCATTCGGCTATTGCATGGTTGTAAAGTGGTTAAAAAAAAAAAAAAAACACACCAAAACATGTCTATACTTACCTGCTGAATGCACTGGTTATACACAGAACAGACCAGATCCTCCTCTTCTCAGGTCCCCCACCGGTGCTCCTGCCCCCTCTGTTGGGTGTCCCCAAAGCAAGCAGTGTGCTATGGGGGGGCATGTGCTGCTCCGTGTATCCATTCACACACGGAGCCGAGGCTTGGCCCCGCCCCCTCACTCTTCTCATTGGCTCACCGGCTGTGATGACAGCAGTGACAGTCAATGGCTCCTGCTGCTGTCTCAGCTAAAGAGGAGAGGGAGTCCTGGGATAGCTGATAAGTATTAATCAAGACCTGGAGTTCACAATAGTGCTTGAGATTGCCAATCACTTCAAAAACAAGATTGACACAATTCGCAAGGACATTACCGCAACTCACACGCCCTCTCAACCCGTCCCCTCTCACACAGCTACCCCCTTATCCCCCCTTCCCCTCGACATAACCTGCAGGGACTTCGTCACTGCTCAAACTCTCTCCAACCCCCTTCACCCTCACTCAGCTACCCCCTCATCACCCCTCTCCTACGGCCCCACCACTGCTCTGACCTCCTCTTCCACCCCACCCTACATTCCTCATACTGAAGCTCCCCCAACACTCCGCACCTTTGACCTTACTACCATCGAGGAAGTCTCCAAGATCCTCTCTGATGCCCGCCTCACCACCTGCCCCCTCGACCCTATCCCCTCACAACTCCTACGACCTCCTTCCCCCTCCATCCTACGCTCCCTCACCCACATCTTCAATCTCTCCCTCTCCTCCGGCACTTTCCCCTCCCCTCTGAAACATGCACACATCACCCCCATACTTAAAAAGCCCTCCCTGGACCCTAATGACCCAAACAACCTCAGACCCATCTCCCTGCTCCCATTTACATCTAAACTCCTCGAGCGCCTAGTCTACACCCGCCTATGCTCTCACCTCAACGACAACAACCTCCTCGATCCCCTACAGTTCGGCTTCCGTCCCCTACACTCCACCGAAACTGCCTTACTCAAACTCTCCAACGACCTGCTAACCGCCAAAGCTAATGGCCACTATTCAGTGCTCCTACTCCTTGACCTCTCTGCGGCCTTCGACACAGTCGACCACCCCCTCCTCCTCAAAAAACTACACTCCCTCGGCCTCAGAGATTCTGCTCTCTCCTGGCTCTCATCCTACCTGTCACAACGCTCCTTCAGCATTACCTATAATGCTACCACCTCCCCCTCACTCCCCCTCTCTGTTGGGGTCCCTCAAGGCTCTGTCCTTGGGCCCCTTCTCTTCTCCATCTATACCTCCTCCCTTGGCCAACTCATACACTCTCACGGCTTCAACTACCACCTCTATGCCGACGACACACAAATCTATCTCTCAACCCCCCACCTCACCCCCTTGGTCTCAGCCCGAATCACACACCTACTGAGCAACATATCAGACTGGATGTCACTCCACTTCCTTAAATTGAACCTCTCCAAAACAGAGTTTCTTGTCTTCCCCCCAGCCCGGACACCACCCCCCATTGACTTCTCCGTCACATCCAACAACGCTACCATCAAACCCGCCCCGCAGGCCAGAGTACTGGGTGTCATTCTGGACTCCAACCTATCCTTTCAACCCCAAGTCCAATGTTTACAAACTCGTGCAGACTCCACCTCCGCAACATCGCCAAAATCTGCACGTTCCTAACCCCAGAAACCACTAAACAGCTCATCCACTCCCTCATCATATCACGACTCGACTACTGCAACTCCCTCCTCACTGGCCTGCCTCGCCGCTGGCTATCCCCGCTTCAGTCGATCCTGAATACGGCTGCCAGACTCATTCACCTTTCCAACCGCTCCATCTCCGCCACCCCCCTCTGCCAATCCCTCCACTGGCTTCCGATTGCGCAACGGATCAAATTCAAAATCCTAACGCTAACGTACAAAGCTGTCCACCATACTGCCCCGAACTACATCACTGACCTAATATCCAAGTACCGCCCAACACGCACACTCCGCTCCTCACAAGACCTCCTTCTCTCTAGTTCCCTGGTCTCCTCCTCCCATGCCCGCCTCCAGGACTTCTCCAGGGTGTCGCCCATCCTTTGGAACTCCCTGCCCCAACCCATCAGATTATCACCTACTCTCCTCTCCTTTAGACGCACCCTGAAAACCCATCTCTTCAGGGAAGCCTACCCCACCCCCTGCTAACTTGCCGACCTCCTCCACTCTTCCTACCACTCCATCCCCCACAGCTATCTCCTCCTGTGCCACTATCCCCTCCCTCCTAGATTGTAAGCTTGAAAGAGCAGGGCCCTCGATCCCCTCATGTTTTGCATTGTATTGGTATTGTTCTGTCACATGTTCTGTCCCCCTTTGTAATGTACAGCGCTGAGCGAACTATTGGCGCTTTATAAATACTGTATAATAATAATAATAATAATAATAATAATAATAATAATAATAATACCCTATGCTGATATGTGTGTTTTTTTTTATAACCATAGACTGTACTTGCTTTAGATTGCTAGATTGGTCACATTTCTACTGTTACATTTTTAATAAATTAATTCTAATCATGAAAATACAGAAAAAGGATTTGATTGGCTGCTGTGAACAGCCACGTACCCTTCTCCAGGTTGCTCTTCCACTTGCGGCTCCAGTCAGTCAGCTGCTGGGAATAGGCCTTTTCTATTTTGGCCCTCTCTCTGAAGCAGGTGACCAAGTCATTGCATAGTCTGTTCCCATCTTCAATTCGTTTCACCGTGCGCCGATAATTACCAGCCTGGATAAAGAAGATGACAACATAGGGGATTCATTTATGTCAGAGCATGAGAAGAGAAATAATTAGCAGTTTTCCACAGCAACTCGATTCCGTTTTCGCTATGTCAAAAATAAGGACTAACAATTTTTTTTTTTTTCCATTGATTTCTGCATTGTGCCTCTTTCGTTAATGTATAAATGTCACAATCATTTATAGCAACAAATACATTTCACATATATACCAAAACGTCGGGGCGGAAAAGGAAGGGCATTCAAGAATTTGACAATGACCAGCTTAAAGTGTACCTAAACAAAAGAACAAAAATATAATATTTTGCAACATACAAGTCCTTAGTTGAGATGGCTGCAATTGTTTCTAATCTCAGGCACTCTGCCTTTAATTTTCTCATGGTGATCCTACCATTAACAGACTTCCTGTCCTAGGGTGACAACACTAACTCAATGTACTGTAGCAGTGTTGTCACTCGAGGACAGAAAGTGCGTTAGGACTGCAGCCTCTTCCTCTACCCTTGTCTCCATAACAAAACTACAGCACAAGCAGAGAGCACAGGATGTCCCTTATAAATCATAAAAAGTATATATAGTTTTAATTATATAGTCATGGTAGGTAGGAACCTATTAAATACAGGCATACTTCAGGTTACGAACGCCTCAGTTAACTTAATTTTCGGTTTACGAATGAAAATCCATTGAAAATAAAGGCTTGGTTTACGAAATTTTTTCGCAATACGAACAGATTAATTGGTTTTCAATGCATTTACACATGTTTTTAATCATGTCCCTGTACAGTACAATACGTTTAAAGTACACTTTATAAGGAGTTTTGAACGGAAGACTAACTGACCTCCAGAACGGATTAATTGGTTTTCAATGCATTTACAAAATTTTTTTTAATCATGTCCCTGTACAGTATTATGCCTTTAAAGTGCACTTTATGAGAAGTTTTGAACAGATAAAACTTATTTTTAAATTTTCCTGACTTCTGGAAAAGATTAATTGGTTTTCAATGCATTTATAAATTCATTTTTAATCATGTCCCTGTACAGTATTTATTCCTTTGAAGTGCACTTTGAGCTGATAAAAGACTTTTCTTTACTTTTTTCTGACCTTCGGAACGGATTAATTGGTTTTCAATGCATTCCTATGGGAAACTTTGTTTTGGTTTACAAATTTTTCGCAATACAAAAAGTCCCGCAGAATTAATTCAATTCGTCAACCGAGGTACGCCTGTATGCATTTTTCTGCTCCCTGTTTAGCAATTCTGCACAATTTCTTGTCCTTAGGTGACAAAACACACTCATTGTGCTGGAGGTGTATGGGAGACGCAGCATTCTCTCCATGGGACAAAAGTGTGTTAAGACTATTGGCTCCACCTGTTATCTCCAGAACATAAAGGGGAGCTTTGTAGTCCACAAAGATAGCTGGGAACAATGTAAATAAATTCCGTCAGCACAGGTTGAGCACAGCTAATATTTGGTTGCCTTAAAAGGATAAGTTCACTTTTTGTAACAGGTTACGTTGCAACCATATTCAGGGTGTAACATGTTATGAACGGACCGGCCCCTGCTCCTCCCCGCTTCCCATTGTGACTGCTAGCAGGGGATTTTTCCTGCCCACTAGATTTCACAATTTAAAATTTCCAGCTAATTGACAGCCTCAGCTCTATTCCTCTGTGCTGTGTGGGGGGGCTGTCTCTTCCCTCCAATCAGCTTTTAAAGCTTGTCACACTGAACTGTCAGTTCTATACACCCTTTTTTTTTCTTACAGCTCAGACAAGCTTTATACATTTTGGACTTTGAACAGATGTAGAGAAGAGAAGACTGCAGATAACCAGGTGCAACTTAACACTATATTGCCAAAAGTATTGGGCTAGCCCTCCAAATCATTGGATTCAGATCATCTCCATGACCACAGGTGTATAAAATCAAGCACCTAGGCATGCAGACGGCTTCTACAAACATTTGTGAAAGAATGGGTTTCTCTCAGGAGCTCTGTGAATTCAAGCGTGGTACCGTGATAGGTTGCCACCTGTGTAATAAGTCCATCCGTGACATTTCCTGGCTACTAAATATTCCACAGTCAACTGTTAGTGGGATTATTACAAAGTGGAAGCAACTGGGAACAACAGCAACTCAGCCACCAAGTGGTAGGCCATGTAAAATGACAGAGCGGGGTCAGCGCATGCTGAAGCGCCAACTGTCTGTAGTTTGGCCACATTTCATCTGGCCTTCAGATTAGCACAACAACAGTGCGTAGAGAGCTTCATAGAATGGGTTTCCATGGCCGAGCAGCTGCATCCAAGCCTTACATCACCAAATGCAATGCGAAGCGTCGGATGCAGTGGTGTAAAGCACGCCGCCACTGGACTCTAGAGCAGTGGAGATGTGTTCTCTGGAGTGATGACTCGCACTTCTCTGTCTGGCAATCCGATGGACATGTCTGGGTTTGGCGGTTGCCAGGAGAACGGTAATTGCCTGACTGTATTGTGCCAAGTGTAAAGTTTGGTGGAGGGGGGATTATGGTGTGGGGTTGTGTTTCAGGGGTTGGACTTAGTCCCCTAGTTCCAGTAAAGGGAACTCTTAAGGCGTCAGCATACCAAGACAATTGTGGACAATTTCATGCTCCCAACTTTGTGTGAACAGTTTGGGGATGGCCCCTTCCTGGTCCAACATGACTGCGCTCCAGTGCACAAAGAAAGGTCCATAAAAGACATGGTGAGCGAGTTTGGGGTGGAGGAACTTGACTGGCCTGCACAGAGTCCTGACCTCAACCCGAAAGAACACCTTTGGGATGAATTAGAGCAGAGACTGTGAGCCAGGCCTCCTCCCCCAACATCAGTGCCTGACAAATGTGCTCCTAGAAGAATGGTCAAACCTTCCCATAGACACCCTCCTAAACCTTGTGGACGGCCTTCCCAGAAGAGTTGAAGCTGTTATAGCTGCAAAGGGCGGGGCCAACTCAATATTGAACCCTACGGATAAAGACTGGGATGTCATTAAACTTCATGTGTGTGTAAAGGCAGGCCGACCAATGCTTTTGGCAAAATAGTGTATGTGGGAGGATTTGTTTCATCTCTGTGTATCACCTGGGACCAGTCACTGCACTTGGTATATGTAAGGGTATTACAAACATTTTAAGCCACTGAACATAACGGACTACAGCCTACTACACACTATGAGAAAATCAGACGAACAATAGATTTTTCACAAAGGTGCATACTAGTGTAGAAGAAGAGGAAGTGTAGGGTCGTTCTTAGCTTTATGCATGTTTTTTTTCTATTCAATCATTTACATATGATCACGGTTTGCATTGAATAAAAATCAGACATTGTGTTCACATACGATAACAGATTTCTAGCTTGCATCCTCGGTCCTCCGAAAAGTTTAAATTGGCTGTCGAAAACACTATACTAACGATCGGATAATTGGCTGATCGCTCCTCATACGTTTGACTTTCTTATGGTGTGTATGGACCATAGGGGTGTCATGTCTCTTCTAACACAGCAGTGGTGTACCCCTATTCACTAACTACAGTCTGTGTAATCTTATCTCCCTGCTAACCAAGTCTCTTTCACAGCTGTAGAATAATGTAGAGAAAGGGGATTCTTTTTCTCGTGACAAGGTTGGAAATGGTAATTTGAAAATGTCTTTTTTTATTTCCTTATTAAAAAGAAACACAAGGTGCAACAGACAATAGATAATCCTTGTGCGATCTGACCAATAAGATCAGGAACCTTAATATGTATGGACATTGTGTAACCCACAGGTGTCAAACTGGCGGCCCTCCAGCTGTTGCCAAACTACAAGTCCCATGAGGTATTGCAAGATTGCCAGTTACAAGCATGACTCCCAAAGGCTGAGGCATGTTGGGACTTGTAGTTTTGCAACAACTGGAGGGCCGCCAGTTTGATATGGGTCACCGCTTTTTACAAATAGCAAAATTAAAAAATTTTGAAACAGAACTGGACCTAAATTATTATTATTATACAGGATTTATATAGCGCCAACAGTTTGCTCAGCGCTATACAATATAAGGGAGAAATTACAACTACAATACATTTCAGTACAGAAGGAATGTGAAGACTCATGGAGCTTACAATCTAAAGCAGGGGTGGCCAACCTGCGGCTCTCCAGCTGCTGCAGGACTACAAGTTCCATCATGCCTCTGCAAGTCAGTAACTTCCCATCTTTGCAATGCCTCATGGGAAATGTAGTTCCACAACAGCTGGAGAGCCACAGGTTAGCCACCCCTGATCTAAAGGAAGGGGGAGATGATACAAAAGGTGATAGCTGCTGGGGATGATCTGGTGGAGGTGATTCAAGGACAGTTCTTAGGTGGAGGTGGGGTAGGCTTCCCTGAAGAAGTGCGTTTTCAAAGATCGCCTAAAGGCAGACAGGGTGGGGGCTGACTGAACATGCTGTGGTAGGGAGTTCCAGAGGATGGGAGAGGCTCTGGAGAAGTCCTGGAGGCAAGCGTGGGAGGAGGTGATGAGAGAGCTAGAGAGGAAGATATTATGGGAGGAGCGGAATGGGCGATTTGGTCAATATCTGTGGAGGAGGTCGGTGATGTAGCTAGGGGCAGTGTTGTGGATGGCTTTGTAAGCTGTGGTTAGTATTTTGAATTTTATACGCTGGGTTTGTGGAAGCCAATGAAGGGATTGGCAGAGAGGGGCAGCAGTCACTGATCGGTTGGTAAGGTGTAGGAGTCTAGCAGCAGCATTCATAATAGACTGAAGGGGGGATAGCCTGTGTAACGGTGGACCGGTGAGGAGGGGGTTGCAGTTATGGAGGCGGGATATAACCAAGGCATGAATAAGTTGTTTTGTGGCGTCATTGGTCAGGAAGGGGCGGATTTTGGAAATGTTCCGGAGGTTGAGGCGGCAGGATTTAGCCAGTGAGTGGATGTGGGGCCCAAAGGAGAGGTCAGAGTCTAGGATTACGCCTAGCACCCTGGCATGAGGGGAAGGACCAATGGTTGTGCAGTTGATCTTAATGGTAAAGTCGTGAGTGGGGGATCGGGGAGGAGGAAATATTACAAGCTCAGTTTTGAAAGATTGAGTTTGAGGCAGTGATGTGACATCCATGCTGATATGTCGCTTAGTAGATTTGTTATACGTGAGGAGATTGAGGGGGTGAGCTGGGGAGTGGAAAGATAGATGTGGGTGTCATCAGCATAGAGGTGTATTGGAAGCCATGGGAGGTTATCAGTTGGCCCAGGGAGGAGGTATAGAGAGAAAAGGAGGGGCCCAAGGACAGAACCTTGGGGTACCCCAACAGAAAGAGGAAGAGGAGCGGAGGAGGAGGAGTTATATGTGACACTGAAAGTGCGCTGAGAAAGGTAAGAGGAGAACCAGGAGAGAGCAGAGTCACGGAGGCCCATGGAGTAGAGTTTACTGAGGAGGAGCGGGTGGTCGACTGTGTCAAAGGCAGCGGAAAGTTCAAGGAGTATGAGTATGGAGTAATGGCCATTGGTTTTAGCAGTTAGTAGGTCATTAGTGAGTTTTAGTAGGGAAGTTTCTGTGGAATGTTGTGGGCTGAAGCCAGACTGTCGGGGATCAAGAAGGTTGTTG
Source organism: Staurois parvus (assembly GCF_062004578.1). Taxonomy (NCBI): domain Eukaryota; kingdom Metazoa; phylum Chordata; class Amphibia; order Anura; family Ranidae; genus Staurois; species Staurois parvus. The sequence continues at coordinate 46,699 of NW_028320093.1, read as the reverse complement.
TCGGTGAGGTACCAGTTCATACGGCTGTGTAGAAGGTGCTCGAGAAGCTTGGAGGCAAACGGGAGCAGAGAGATGGGTCTTAAGTTATTCAAACAGGTGGGGTCCAGCGAGGGTTTTTTGAGAATGGGGGTAACCAGTGCAAGTTTGAGTGGGGAGGGAAAGGTGCCTATGGTGAGTGAGAGGTTGAAGATGTGGGTTAGAGAGTTTAGGATAGAGCAGGAAGGAGGCTGCAACAGTCGTGAGGGGACAGGATCCAGGGGACAGGTGGTGAAATGGGCCCTGGAAAGGAGATTGGTAACTTCCTTGGAGGAAACAGGGTCGAAGGAGGAGAGTGTTGAGCCTGGTATATTGGTTAGAGGAGGAAGCTTGGCTCTGGAGATCTCATCACAAATTGTGTTGATCTTCTTGAAGTGACTGGCAATCTCCTGTAAGTAAGTTGGTGGGTGGAGGCAGTGGGGGGTGGAGTAAGGAATTAAGGGTAGAGAAGAGTTAACGAGGATTGGATAAGGGGGTCTTGATGAGAGTGTTCCAGTAGGTTTGCTTAGCAGCGTGGAGGCTGGAGTTGTATTTAAGAGCGGATTTGTAGAGGGTAAAGTCTTTCAGGGATTTGGTTTTACGCCATGCTCGCTCAAGAGTGCGGCTGCGTCTCTTGAGACTTCTGGTGTCATCTGTTTGCCAGGGTTGAGACAGACGAGGCCTGGTTCTGCGTGTAGAGAGAGGAGCAAGAGCGTCCAGGGAGGATGATAGAAAGTTGTTGTAGGCAGATGTGGCCAGCTCTGGGCAGGACAGGGGTGCAATTTCATCATAGAGGCGCTCAGTAGCGGAGTGAAGAAGGTCAGGGCTGAGGTGGTGGAGGTTTCTACAGGTGACGGTTTGCAGGTTGGAGGCATGGGGGGTAGAAGGCAGGGAGAGTGTAAAGCTGATAAAGTTGTAATCAGAGAGAGGAAAAGGGGTGTTAGAGAGGTTACTGGGAGTGCATACGTGGGTGAATACAAGGTCAAGGGTGTTGCCATTGCTGTGGGTGGTGGATTGTGACCATTGTGTTAGGTTAAAAGAGGAAGTTAGGTTGAGTAGTTGAGAGGTGGAAGGAGTGTGAGCATTGACTGGAATGTTAAAATCGCCGAGGATGGCACCTCAGAGGAGAGAAAGTACGGTAGCCATGCTGAAAAGTCATCGAGAAAGCATGAAACTGGCCCCGGGGCTGGTAGATGGCTGCAATCCTCAGACAAATGGGAGACAAGAGACGAATACGGTGCATTCCGAAAGAGTGGGGGGACAGACAGGGGGGCAGGAAGAACCTGGAACGTGCATTGTGGGGAAAGAAGTCAGACTCCGCCCCCTTTTCGTCCACTGGGTCTCGGCGAGTGAGTACAGAGGAGGCCGCCATGGGACAGTGCAGCTGAGGAGACAGAGTCAGAGTCCTGGAGCCAGGTTTCAGTAACAGCAAGAAGGTTGAGGGGCGTGGGAGAGAAAGAGGTAATTGAAATGCTGCACTGCATGCACCCTCCTGCAAAACGTTTACAACACTCCCCTACTAACAGTCTGGCTCCTCCAGGCTGCTAGGCTAGAGTCACAGTGGGGGATCATGTGGCAGCCTTCAACCAATCAATGGCTCTGCCTGAACATACTTCCTGTCTGTTGACCATAGCCCCTTGACCCTCTAGTGGCAGTCAAGATCTAGACGCCACAGCTAGAAGGGGCTTACAAGGATAGATTTTGCCTAATTCCCGGAATTCAGCTTTAAAGCAGCGCGCTGAAATGAAGGTGCTGCCAGTGCACCTGAATGTGCTGAAAATCGGGCGTACACCATTTTTGGCAGTATATATATATTTCTAAAGAGGTGCTACAGACAAGAGATCAACCTTGTACGATCTGACCAGTTAAAATAAGATCAGGAACCTTAACATGTATGGACACAGTGTAACCTTATGGGTCACCGCTTTTTGCAAATAGCAAAATGAAAAAATTTAGCCACAAAATTGGACCTAAATGCTGCACTGCATGATCCATTCTGCAAAACATTTACAAATACTCCCCTACTATGGACTGTTAGATGCCACAGCTAGAAGGGGCCTACAACAAGGGTAGATTTTGCCCAATTCCTGGAATTCAGCTTTAAAGCAGCACACTGAATTTAAGGTGCTGCCAGTGCACCCATATGTGTTGAAAATCGGACATGCACCATTTTTGGCAAGGCGACGCTCAGCAACGACGTATCACATTTGCACTGTAGTTCATTGAGCGGTCAATGAATTGCACCACAATGCAGCAACGCATGTAACATGCAATGCAAGGGTGTAAATTGGCCCTGAGAGCAATTAGCATGCATTTTCAGCATCTCCCCAACTGCCAAGTAAGATGAAGTGTACAGAACCTCGTGACTCAGTATACCAGCCTCCCTTTTTTTTTTGCTATTGCATTGTGGTGCCCAAAACACTCCATGCAAACCTATTCACCTGTAACAAACCAATACTGGGAGCTGAAAACAACCTGCACTCTTCTGGATCCAGTGCCACAAGGATCATGACTTCATAGTGCAATAATACCATGAATATTCTTCGATTGTAAGCTCTAACGAGCCGGGCCCTCTGAGTCCTCCTGTATTCATTTGTATTGTAATTGGACTGTCTGCCCTTTTGTTGTAAAGCGCTGCGTAAACTGTTGGCGCTATATAAATCCTGTATAATATATGAATAAATCAATCAGATACATATAGCCAAACACAATGCTATTACTATCCAGACTGCTCGGGTATTTATGACCCGACTTAGTCCATCTGCGCTTTGGCTCAGCTCGTCCAGAATGTTCAGCGGTGTATAGATTGTGTAAGCGGTGTCTGCTTGCATAAAGCGTTATTCCTTCACCGAAGGATGAGGAGGAAAAAGTCTGCAGCACTCACCTCCCAGAAGCTGCCGCTGGCAGGCCCCCCTCCCTCGTCTGTCATTACCGCGGATTTCTTGCAGCACAGAATTTTTGCAGATTAGCCTGGCACTGTAATAGAGAGAGACACTGGTGAAAAGGTTTGTTACATCACAAGTTTTTTTTTTTTTCTTTTAATCATCAAACGACCTACATACTTGTAAAATAAAGAATGTCTACCTATGTGACATGAGCAGGAACAATCTCACTAATGTCTATATAAAATATCGCCCAAGGAGAATAAGAAAATTCCTGAGTATGAAGCAGCCACATCAGCACATTCCCTACACCTGAAGCAGAAGGACGACACATTATGGGGAGTCTCCAAGCACCAAACAGCATTAGGTATGCATCGCCCAATCTGCTACTGCAGAGGCAGAACGGTTTTGCATAAAGAAGGGTGTTTAGGTGAACAGAATGATGCTGGCTGCTGAAACCTGTGGTTGCAGGAAAGATAATTGCATAATCTATGGCTGGCTTTAAGGGGGGGGGCATTCTTCCCACTGACTTAACTCTAGCAGAGACCTATTTTAAGGGTTCCTCCTGGGTAAAAAGGTTTGAGACACTCTGCTCTAGATTTAAAATGGATCTCCACCTTTTGATATACTTTAGTTTGTTTGGGCCAGCTTGGCCAAAATTTACAATATCCCTCAGTACCATGTGAGGCCGCTGGATGTGTGGTATAAACTGTATGTAGCTGCAGCTACATACAGGGTTCTGTGTTTGAGCCGAGACTTCCAGTCTCATACTCGGAACATAGTCTACCACAGCTGTGCTCAGCCATTCAAAGCGATTCATTCCCATCCATGAAGGTTGAGAGGTTGGCACATCATCAGCCTGCCTCTCTGACTAGTGGTGAAGCGCTCAACTTATAATTACCTAGTGAATACACAAATCATAATAATACAAATAATAATTATTATTATATAAAACTAGTGCAATATCTTCATACACATAACAAATATATATCCCTGGTGATATAGTGAAAACTTATATCTTTTAAACTGTGCAGAAAGTGAAAAAAATACAATAATTAAATAAATGGTGATGCCACACTGTGAAAATAATGGCAAAAGTGTTCAAAATAATGTCACTCCATGCTGCAAATAGTGCTTTTCGTGTAAATCTTGACGTGACTCCCCTCAATAGCAGAAATGCCACCTCACCTTCCAAATTCGACCCTTGCGGGTCACAGAGCCTTTTTATATATATCTCTCTGTTAGATGTCCTCCACTGCCTCCACCGACCATGATCCACCTCCAGGCAGTAAGTACCTCTCCAATTACTCCCCTCATGCACCGAACTTTGCCAGGTAAACCTCTCCTCCACTGCCACCTCCGACCAAGTTCCTCCTCCAGGCAGTAAATATTATCCAATACCCCTCACACAATGGACTCAGGCTCAGAGCGATTCATATAAAACGATAAAACAGACCTCCATAGTGTAACATCGCTTTATTAAGCTAATCCAATACAGTGGAATATTGCACTCACATGTCCTCACAATTTGACAAGCAGTTTCCCATATGCTATGGGTGTATACAGGAGTCCCAAGATGGCGTCCGAACCCGGAACCGGAAGTACGTCACCCCTACGTCGACGCGTTGCGCCACTGTCACGTGGCTTCTTCAGGATACCGTATTGGATGGCCGCACTTCCTTTTAACTCCTCTACATAATCTACAAGGGGCGTGTACAATACCTCCATTTTCATGGAGCCCATTATACAGAGACAGCCGCGATCCGCCGCTGATTCCCCTAATTACAAACTCTAAAAGGGCATAAGAATTACCCATATATACGAAAACTACATGGGGCATATATATTCTCTCGTGGGACCCCCTGTATATAGGACAATTTGCTCAAAAATATAAACAACTCCCCATAAAAACCTTTTATTACACCACATAGGTAGATATACTAGACCCAAAAAACCCCATAAGTTCAATATTGTAATTGACATAAAAACACAATAAAAATCAGGGGATAAATCTACTCTTAATACTTCCCCTCCCACCTAGACATATCCATAGATATATCTAAATTCGTGTACTTACTGCCTGGAGGTGGATCATGGTCGGTGGAGGCAGTGGAGGACATCTAACAGAGAGATATATATAAAAAGGCTCTGTGACCCGCAAGGGTCGAATTTGGAAGGTGAGGGGGCATTTCTGCTATTGAGGGGAGTCACGTCAAGATTTACACGAAAAGCACTATTTGCAGCATGGAGTGACATTATTTTGAACACTTTTGCCATTATTTTCACAGTGTGGCATCACCATTTATTTAATTATTGTATTTTTTTCACTTTCTGCACAGTTTAAAAGATATAAGTTTTCACTATATCACCAGGGATATATATTTGTTATGTGTATGAAGATATTGCACTAGTTTTATATAATAATAATTATTATTTGTATTATTATGATTTGTGTATTCACTAGGTAATTATAAGTTGAGCGCTTCACCACTTATATGATTTGATTTCACACATCTTGCGGTATAAAGAACAGGTGATAGCAGCTTACTCACTAGGTTCTGTGGAGCGCAGGGGGATTTTTGTATTTTATTATTGCCTCTCTGACTAAGCCAGTCAGATGAAGGTTTGTATTCATTGATAAAATACATTGCTTACTCTGAATGGCTGAGCACCACTGTGATAGACTTTACTGTGTTCTGGGTATGAGACTGTAAGTCTCGGCTCGAATCCAGAACACAGTGCGGTATGTTGTATACAGTTTATACCGGACATCCAGCAGCCTTACAGGTTAGTGAGGGACAGAATTTGTTTGGGCCAAGCTGGCCCAAACAAACTATGTAAAGTATATCAAAAAGGTGGAGATCAGCTTTAAAGTAGTAATATAGTCTCAAAGTTTTCACCTTCATGCATTCTATGCATGAGGTAAAATACCTCCTGTGTGTAGCAGCCTCCCCCATTACTTACCTGAGCCCCCTCTTGATCCAGCGATGTCCACGAGAGCCTCGGTTCTCCAGGGACTCTCACTCCTGATTGGCTGAGGCAGCAGTGGGAGACACTGGCTCTCAATGTTGTCAATCACAGCCAGTGAGCCAATCAGGAGAGGGAGAGGACGGGGCCAAGCTGAGCATTGCGTGTGAATGGACACGCAGAGTAACGGCCCAAGAGTGCACCTGCTCGGGTGTCCCCATAGCAGGTGAAAAACATTTTAGGACGAAGGCCTATATGGCTGAAACGCATTTATTTTCACTGTAGGAATTGATTCTTTTAAAGTCTATTTGGCTGAAACACGTTTATTTGCACTGTTGGAACTGATTCTTTTTAAAAGGTCTATTTGGCTGAAACGCGTTTCACTGTAGGAATTGAAATTCTGAAGGACCCTCTGCACACTGGTATATACCCTTTCAAGCAGACTATGCAATAAATAGGGATATTTAGTTCACACATCTCCCCGTTGTGTCTTTTCCCCTATGCTAGCATTGTGTCCACAGTAGCATTTGCGTAGGCAGGGCAGAGTAGGACTGGACAGAGGGATTACTTTGATGCAGTTGGCCAGCTTAAGCATGTATTGCAATATGTATGAACTAAATATCCCTATTTATTGCATAGTCTGCTTGAAAGGGTATATAGCAGTGTGCAGAGGGTCCTTCAGAATTTCTGGTGTTAATATGTGGTTACACCCCTTTAAGCACCTGATGGATAAATGCATGCACTAGCTGTTGGGATTTGAGCACAGGGATCTCGTTTGTTTCACTGTAGGAATTGATTCTTGTTAAGGCCTACTTGGATGAAACGCATTTATTTTCACTGTAGAAATTGATTCTTTTTAAGGCCTATATGACTGAAATGAGTTTATTTTCACTGTAGGAAATTCTTTTTAAGGTCTATATGGCTGAAACATTTATTTTCACTGCAGAAATTGATTCTATGTCTTCAGTAAAGTTCAAGATTTTATTTTAAGATGACTTGGTGCCGGACATTCACTTTCTACTAAATAAAACCCAACAGAGGTTCTAATTCTTTCCCACTCAATCCATACTAAAACCAAGTCTGGATAGCTACGACTTTGAACAAACTCATGGCAGGAAATGACATTGCAAACTTGGGCATCCAACAGTACTGTATATAGGGTATCAGATTAGTCACGCCTGGCCATATAATCTTGAGTCCTGGTGTGATTTGCGTGTAATGAGGGAGGGGGGATCTGTTTGATGGCACCCCCGCTGGGCAGGCATGCACAGAACCCCCAGAGACATGGCTATGTGTCAGACCAAAGAATGACTGTGCTCACATTCACTAATAAGAGGATTCAGCAGCCCCCTTCCCAACACGTTATTAAAAGCTCAGACAATCCAAGAACGGAAACTGTTCTCACTCCCAAAATAAACATTGAACGCAGGCCTAAAATATCAGCACCTGCTGCCAGCTATGACACAGAGCCCTCCATTACCCCCACTCCCTATAAAAGGAGTCCGGTAGTCTACACGAGATACGAAGAGGCAAGCCTACACCTTGAGGGAACTGGTACAAAGGTCAAAATTACATATTGTACACCCTAAACCAGACTCTCTCAATGCCTTTACCCCTGAGGAACCCTTGAAATAATATTTAGATCTCAGGGAACCCATGCTAAAACTAATTCATCAGGGGGAAGAATGCCCCTTACATTGGTGGCAGGTCAGCAGGAAGCTTAAGTCAGCCATAGACAGATCGAAATTTGGGCAGGCTGGTTGTACTGAAGTTGATCTATTGATCGATTTCATAACAACCATTCTGCCTGGTTTTTTTTTTGTATGATCACGGATGCTGCCTATAGCCAGCAGCAGTGATTACTGTACTCTGATGGCAGGGAAACCTCCCATTGTCACAGTAGAATAACTCAGCGGGGAGGATTCCCCCATCAGCACAGATTGTGTTGATGGGGAAATTGAGCGATTTGCATAGAATAATGTATGGCCAGCCTTCTATCAGCATTCAGTGGGAAGAACTACCGCCAAATTATGCAGATAACATCAGATAAGAGGTCAATCAGTTACAGGTCAAGGAATCCCCAAGCAAACCCTGGAGGCACTCTAAGGTTTCACAGAACCCAGTTGAGAATGGCTGCCAAAGGTGATCATCACCTAATGAGTTGACTTTAGCAGATGCTGCCTTTTAAACATTTACAGAGCTACTAGATGGGTATTTTTACCACCCCAACTCCAAACTCTTAAGGCAGTAAAGGGTTAGAGCCTCCATCAGATTTTTAGTGTCCCTGTGGGGAGAGTTTCCCTTACTTGTCCCTCAGGACAAGAAGTGATAGAAAATCTTTCCATTTGGGAAAGAAAGACATACCAAGAGAAAGAACCAATCCAATCTACATGACGTGTGAAATAACATTTCTTCTTATGGTATGGTTCACATGTCGGGTGCACTGGCAGTGCAGATTGAAAAAAAAAAAAAAACTCCTGTCCAATTTCTGAGCAGTGCAGTCTGGTTCAGGTGTGGATGACAGGTTCATTTGCTTCTATGGCATCCATTAATGAATCTCATATGTCATGAGTTTGTAAAAATGATTTCAGGCCGGTTTTCCCTCCTGATCGTGATATAAACCTGACCTGAACAACTACTTTGTAAATCAGCTGTAAAAACGGAGCTTCAATGCACACCACAAATGTGTGAATCCACATTTAATGTAGCGTGGAGGGAGTTTCTTTTTCCATTCGTGCCGTTTCATCCCACTGACAACCCCAACATTTGTCGAACAGGTGTCACGAACACAGGAAGTGACTGAAAATCTCCCCGAGGAGGGTCATGGCTTATGAATTTCCATAGGGTTGGCAATTGTCAAAAGGCAACTTGTCTACCTGCTTGGGTCTGTACTCCAGCTCTATGGCGGATACGCACACGGGTGCCATTGCTTCACCAGTTTCCATATCCATTGAGGCCTCATAAGCTGTCTGCATCTGGGAGTAGAGATCTAGATTATAGATGTATTAAAGGTGGATAAAATGGGTTTATTTGGAGGACTTTTCAAATTTATTATCCTGTTTAATGGTCAGATTGCAACATGTGTCCTCAACTTACAACTTAGCAAGGTTTGCCATGGCAGGTAGTAGCTCAGTTCTCCCAACCCCTGCCCTTCCCTAAGGCTGGAGAGGTGGCATCTGAACTGCTGGAGATTTCTGACCCAGAGTTAGCACATCACCTACCTATATCCTAGTTTTTAAAAATAGTTGCAGACAGGTGATTAGATCAGAGCTACGGGGTTATGAAGGACTCAGGATGCCAAAGACTGCAACAGCTATTTTGTTCATGGCTCATCTGAACTCGCCTAACTAGACTCATCAAAAATGTTTTATAGGGGTGGTTATGCTTTACTATTTCAGAAATATGCAAACTGAAAACCAATCCACCTGATTCACAGCAACACAACCAGTTTGCTCATTCCTGGTGCAAGCGGATCAAAATCAAACGTTCAAAAGCAACTATTTCACTTTCAGGAGAGTGATGACAAATCAGATCACCACTCCGTTTCCTATATGGTGGAGAGTTCGATTCTGATATACAGTTGTACTCAAATACTCAAGTCTGCATACCCTGGAAGAAATCATCTTTTTATTTAAGGATAGTGATCATATGACGCCATTTATTATCACATAGTTGTTTGGCTCCTTTTTTGAATGACAACCAGAAATCCCCCAAGTAGCCATGATCAAAAGTTTACATACCCTGGAATGTTTGGCCTTGGTACACATACAGGTTAAAATAGCAATTAAAAGGCAAGTTTCCCCACATCTGTGGCTTTTTAAATTGCAATTAGAGCTAACAAACTCAATGACTATTTATATAGACACTAATGTGGATGCACTGAGTAGGTTAGATACTGAGCCATGGGGAGAAGAAAAGAACTCCAAAACTGTGTAACAAGGTAATGGAACTTTATAAAGATGGAAAAAGATATAAAAAGATGTCACAACCATAGGCGCCAAGTTTGGAGAGGGGTCAACGAGGCCTATAGCAAAAGAATACCATTCCCCACTGTGAAGCATGGCGATGGCTCACTGATGTTTTGGGGGGGCTCTAAAAGGCACAAGAAATTTTGTGAAAATTGATGGCAAGATGAACACAGAATGGTATCAGAAAACACCAGTGAACAAATTGCATTCTTCTGCAGGAAAGCTGTGCATGGGGCACTCTTGCGCTTTCCAGAACAATAACCCTAAGCACAAGGCCAAGTTGACCCTCCAATGGTTACAGCAGAAAAAGGTGAAGGTTCTGGAGTGGCCATCACAGTCTCCTCACCTTAATATCAAGCCACTCTGGGGAGATCTCAAACCTGTGGTTCATGCAAGACAACCCAAGACTTTGCATGACTTGGGAGGCATTTTTCCAAGAGGAATGGGCAGCTATACTACCTGCAAAACTCGGGGCCTCATAGACAACTACTACAAAAGACTGCACGCTGGCATTGATGCTAAAGGGGGAAATACACAGTATTAGGAACGAAGGATATGCAGACTTTTGAATAGGGGGCATTTCATTTGTTTACTTATGTTTTATAATTGTAACATTCTGTTATGACCTACAGTTGAATATGAATCTCATAAGAAATGTGTTTTGTCAGCTCGCTCATGTTTTCTTTAAAAAATGGTACGTTACCAATTCCCCAACGGTATGCAGACTTTTGACCAACACTTTATCCCTTTACCTTCTCACATGGCAATCATGGCCGTGTTGCAATGTTCTGGCAGGTGGATTTATTTGTTCATTCTACATTATGGAAAATCCATCAGAGCTGGGAAACCCCAACACTTGGCTTTGGGTGATGCAGTTGGAAAGAACTGCAAAGTCTGGCAAAGAAACCCAGCCAGTAGAATGCTCTATATTCTAACAAACCTGAAGCCAGTCTTCAAAGCCCATGTTCAATTGTTGAAAAAGCCAAGAGGAGGAAACCAACAGACCTTTTTGTAGGCTGCACCTCCTATGCCGATACTGGTCTCTCATGTTACAATAACAGGCCATAGACAAGTTGAAAACAGAACGTTCTGTCGATCAAAAAACAAAAATGGTGCATAGGATTGTGCCATCACTTGTTCTGTTTTATGAAACAAAATCCAACATGTTGGATCAGGCACTTTCGATTGCGACACAAAAATCGCTGGTCTTAGCTGGCACACTATTGCTGCAAAAACCAAGGACCAATAATTTTCGCTCCATTCTCAACTCATCTATAGCTTGCTTTAGTTTGCCGTTTTTTTTAAAATAACGATTGGCAGATGAGTAAAACCCATTTCACTGGTGGCGATCTTTCATAGAAGGGTTGCACTGTATGACATTGATGGTATCAATCTGGTCTGAAGATGACAGATCTAAAAATTGGCATGTGTATGGTCAGCTTAAGATAGTGATGTGTTGCCTTTAAATTAATTGTACACTAGTAAAAATGTGCCTTTTTCCAGAAAGGGAAAGGTTGTGGATATAACAGACAAAGCTAAAGAAGTGTTTTAGTGGGGAGTATGTGCAGGAGAGGAGTGCAAAGGGAATGACAGCTGGAAATTTGTGCAGGACAGAATACAGTGGGTATGACAGGGGGCAGTATGTGTAGGACAGGAGTGCGGTTGGTACAGTTCGGTCCATACATTTTTTGGACACAGGCACAATTGTAGGTTTTTCAGTTATTTACCAAAACATATTCAAACTATAGTTATATAATAAATAATAAAGTGCAGCGCTTAAATTGAATGAGATCAGTCTGTAGGAGTACAATGAATAGTGCCAATATCAATCTATCTGTGCTCCGAGGAAATGATAAAATTATGAGCTTACCAGAAGCGCATAGATTATGTGCATTAATATATCCGTTACAGAAACTCCAGAATAGTGATGTATGTATCTGGGACATCTGTCTAATATTGGGCAGTTCTGCAGTGAATGGATGATGTCTGCTCCAGGTCTCCTTAAGGATCAACAGGGTCCACCACCTGATTACAGGAATTCTCCTTCTCTGGATAATGGTGATCTTCCCAGGTTCTGCAGGCTTAAAGGCTCCATAAAGGAGTCATAAAAAAAGCGCCCATAGTGTAGTATTGCCAAAAAGTGAAAATAGGTTGCACTGACCAGTAGTTAAGATGGCCGCCGGACCAACACGTGGCTCCGGCGGCTAGACGTCACAGCGTGTTGATTCCTTAGGCCTTTCGTGCAACAGCACGTCTTCAGAGGAATATCAACACTGCTATGCCTAGTTTAGCTGGTTTAAATAGGCTCGGCGCGTGTGCACTTTGCCGCCGCCATTTTGCCGAAGATCGGTTATAGTTATATAATGGATATGGACTGAAAGTGCACACTCTCAGGTTTAATTTGAGGGTATGTACATCCAAATTGGAGGAAGGGTTTAGGAATTACAGATCTTAAGAATAGCCATCCCCCCTTTTTCAAGGGACCAAAAGTAATTGGGCAATTGAATCAAAAGTGGTTTCATGGCCAGGTGTGGGCTACTCCGTTATTTCTTCATCAATTAGGCAGGTAAAAGGTCTGGAGTTGATTCTAAGTGTGGTATTTGCATTTGGAATCTATGGCTGTGAACCTACATCATGTGTTCAGATGAGCTGTCCATAAAAGTGAAACAGGCCATTGTAAGGCTTCAAAAATGACACAAATCCATCAAAAAGATAGAAGCAACATTAGAAGTGGCCAAATCAACAGTTTGGTATTCTGAGGAAAGAAGAACGCACTGGTGAGCTCAGCAACATAAAAAGGCATGGACGTCCACGGAAGACAAACAGTGGTGGATGATCGTAGGATCCTCTCTATAGTAAAAAAAAAAACCCATTCACAACATCCAGACAAGTGAAGAACACTTTCCAGGAGGTGGGCGTATCATTGTCAAAGTCTACAATCAAGAGAAGACTTCACGAGAGCAAATACAGAGGGTTCACCACAAGGTGCAAACCATTCATAAGCCTGAAGAATAGAAAAGAAAGATTAGACTTTGGCAAAAAACATCTAAAAAAGCCAGACCAGTTCTGGAAAAGCATTCTTTGGACCGATGAAACTAAGATGAATCTGTACCAGAATGATGGGAAGAAAGAAGTGTGGAGAAGGCTTGGAACAGCTCATGATTCAAAGCAAACAACGTCATCTGTAAAACATGGTGGAGGCAGTGTGATGGCATGGGCATGCATGGCTTCCAGTGGCACTGGGTCATTGGTGTTTATTGATGTGACAGAAGACAGAAGCAGCCGGATGAATTCTGCAATGTTTAGAGATATACGGTCAGCCCAGATTCAACCAAATGCAGCAAAGATTGGACACGGAGTCACAGTACAGATGGATAATGATCCAAAACACACTGCAAAAGCAACCCAGGAGCTTTTAACCATTTCAATACCGTGCAATTTTACACCTTCCTGCCCAGGCCATTTTTCAGGTTTCAGCGCTCTCACACTTTGAATGACAATTGCGCGGTCATACAACACTGTACCCAAACTAAAATGTTATAATTTTCTTCACACAACTAGAGATTTCTTTTGGTGGTATTTAATCACCGCCGGGGTTTTTATTTTTTGCTAAATTAACAAAAAAAGACCAAAAATTTTGAAAAAAAAAAAAAACATTTTTCTTTGTTTCGGTTATAAAAGTTTACAAATAAATAATTGTTCTTCATAAATTTAGGCCGAGATGTATTCTGCTACATGTCTTTGGTGAAAATAACCCAAATTAGGATGTATTTTTTAGTTTGTAGGAAAGTTATAGAGTTCACAAACTATGGTATAGATCTGAATATTGATCAGTCCTGAAGTACTGACAGCCAATCTAATTTCTTGAGGTCCAAGAATGTCAGAACAGTACAGATATCCCACAAATGACCCCTTTTTGCAGAGTAGACAGTCCGACGTACTTCATAAGAGGCATGGCGAGTTTTTTGAAGTTGTATTTTTATGTCATAATTTTTCGGAAAATGAAAAAAATTTAAAAAATTATTTTCACTACTTTTTTTTTTACATACTGTCACCAGTGCAGTACAGCGTCATCATATAACTGGCATGGCGGTTAACAGGGACACTGACTGGTGACAGTATGAAAAAAAAAAAATTTTTTTTTTTTTATTATATTTAATTTTTTATTACTTTTTTAAGATTTTTTTTCATATTTTACTATGACCAAAGTAGTACAATGTTACCATAGTAACACTGTACTACTTTGGGGAAGTGATCAGTATTTTTTTTTTTTTTTTTTTTTTTTTTTTTTACACAATTTGCTTATAGCAAAGAGTTACTTTGCTATAAGCAAGCATTTACCTGAATGAAATCGATTCATTCAGCTTGCTTTTTTTTTTTTTTTTTTTGTGCTTAGCTGTGATTTGGTCACAGCAGGTCACATGGAACCAGCAACGGGAATCGGTACTCGGATCTGTCATCGGCCGTGTCCGAGGTGCACGGCCCGTGACAGATCCCGCTGCTGCGCCGCTCTGCATTACCGCAAACGGCGCATGTGCGGGAGCACGCCAAATGGCGTGCACTCGGAATGAAGAGGCACATCTGAAGCTGCCAAACGGCCATTGGCCGGGCGGCTAATGGTTAAAGGAAAAGAAGTGGAACATCCTGCAAAGGCCGAGTCAATCACCTGATCTCAACCCCATTGAGCATGTATTTCACTTGTTGAAGGCAAAACTAAAAAGGCAGAAAGACCCACAAACAACAACTGAAGACAGCTGCAGTTAGAACCTGGCAAAGCATCAGAAAGGAGGAAACCCAGTCTTTGGTAATGTCCATGGGTTCCAGACTTCAGGCCGTCATTGCCAGTAAAGAATTCTCAACAAAATATTAAACATTTTATGATTATATTAACTAGTTCAATTACATTTGAGCCCCTGAAAATGGAGGGACTGTGTATAAAAATGGCTGCAGTTCCTAAAATTTGTACTTGATATTTATGTTCAACCCCTTGAATTAAAGCTGAAAGTCTGCACCTCAGATTCATTTGGATTGTTTTGTTTTCATTTATTCTGGTGGCATACAGAGCCAAAAGAATGAAAATTGTGCCTGTGTCCAAATATATATGGACCTAACTTTATATTAGAGGACAATATATGCAGCAGAGGAGTACGTAGGGCATGCCAGAGTGCAGTATGTGCAGGAAAGGATTGCAGAAGTGTGACTGTGGACAGAGCGTGCAGGAGAGGAGTATGACAGAGGGCAGTATGTACAGGAAAGGAGTGCATAGGTATAACAGGGGCAGTATGCGTAGTATAGTACGACAGCAGGCAGTTTTTGTGACAGAGGGATACAGGGGTATGACAGGGGTAGTATATATAGGACAGAAGTGCAAGAAAAATGTACAGAAATGAAGACTGGCCCTGTATTAGTGAAGTGTAACAGGCTGCCTGACCTTGTAGGCAAGAGGTGAAGTCTCCACAATACAATACAGCAATAAAAACAGAATTTCTAATAGTGGTCCAAAAATCGTCCAGTTGAGCAGGAGCCAGATGACTTTCGGTCAATGTGCACAGCAGTCTGTCCGACAGAAGCCAGTCCAACAATGGGCTTTCGTTGAAGGGACATACTACAAAACTAACACCCGATTTCCGCTTGCAGTCTTTGGTGGGGGGGGGGTTTCCCTGTCAGAATACAATACCACAGCGGGGATGATCGCTGTATAAACATCACTCATGTTGGTAGGACAGGCTGTCTGGTTTTTGGGGGTTTTTTTGGTCCTTCAGCCTGCTGGGTTTGGCTGACACTCTCTGAAAACCATTAATTGAAAACCTGCAAAGCTGTAATTGAATTGTCTACATGAAAAATAAGAAATGTCAATTCATACTAAAACGTAGTTTTACATCAGCTCGATTATTTAATATGTACCCACACAAACAACCTATGATTCCCTTTAAAGTGGCTGTCAGTAGTCAAAATATCAGAATCAAAAGGCAACACTGCTAAAGAAAAAAAAGAAAATAAGGCGATGCCATTGGATTCTGAAATTGAAAAAAAGTGTCACTTTAAAGTGGTTATTGTAAAGGCTCAAGGTTTTTGCCTACATGCATGAAGGTAAACATCTGTTTTCAGCAGAGCCCCCCCCCCCCCCCCCCAATAGGTAATAATAATAATAATAACTAGAAAAGCTACAATTTCTGGGGAAATTGTGTGAAGTGTTCTTGCCTCCACCAGTCGTGGACATGTTTAGTGGCAGCAGGGATAGCTGAACGTTTTGATATAAGATTTGTGTGGGTGGGCTTGAAAATGAGGGAGCGATGGCAGTTTAGAAATCATGTCCTGATTTTTCAGGACATGGTTTCTAGTTTTGAACATTCCGCCATTCATTCCTATGGGACCAATTTCACCACAAAAACGCCGATATTCGTGAACCATTCGGCGAAACGTTCCACAAAGTAATAGCACACCAATCGGGAATAATCCGGACAATTCGGTATATTACTGTCTATGTAGTGTAAGTGGTCTTGCCATGCAAGAACACTTGATATTATTATTGGTACTTGTATAGCGCTGTCAATTTACACAGCACTTTACATATATATTGTACATTCACATCAGTCCCTAACCCTCAAGGGGTGTACAATCTAAGGTCCCTAACTCACATTCATACATACACATACTAGGGACAATTTAGACAGGAGCCAATTCACCTACCAGCATGTCTTTGGAGTGTGGGAGGAAACCCACACAGGCACAGGGAGAACATGCAAACTCCAGGCAGGTGGTGCCATGGTTGGGATACGAACCAACGACCCGAGTACTGCCAGGCAGAAGTGCCACTGTGCTGCCCAGCTTTCCCGAGACTGGTTCAGGACCCCTATGAATCACCCCAGCAATTAATTTAGCACACAGGACATTTTAAAAACACTCCTCTTCTTAGCAGCAGTGTTTTGGCAGAAAAAAAAAAACACCTGACGCTTGTCAAAGTGTAACTCTTTTACAAGCATTTAGGAGTGTTTACGATCATCAAGCACTTGGGCGTTAATGTCATTGGCCAGAATAATAATTTAATATATAAATAATTCATTCTGGCCATCGAAATGAATTCCCGCTCAAGCACGACAGGCACCTAGCATTATCACGCGTTCAGGTGCGTTTACATACGTCAAGTGTTTTTTCTGCCAAAATGCTGCTGCTTCCAGATGCACTGGCCCTGGGTTTTTCTTTCCAGCTGGTAAATGCTACTGCTACTAAAAGCTTCTAAAAGTTTATGTGTACATGGATACATAAGATAACATGACGGGCCTTTTGGAAGCAGTACAAAAAAACAAACAAAACTGCCTGACGCCCCTAAAAGTGGCTGCAAAAACGCCCTTTGTACATGAGGCCTACTACATTCACATCAGTCCCTGCCCTCAAGGAGCTTACAATCCAAGGTCACTATCTTACATGCATACACATACTAGGGCAATTTAGACAGGAGCCAATATGCCATGTCCTTGGAGTGTGGGAGGAAACTGGAGTACCTAGAGGAAACCCATGCAAGCACAGAGAGAACATGCAAACTCCATGCAAGTAGTGTCCCGGTTGGGATTCAAACAGAGGACCCTAGATCTGAAAGGCATACGTGCTAATGTTAGCAAGTAGTGGGCTGTTTCTGGACTATCTTGCTATAAGTAGTGCAGTGAAAAGATACCACAGTGGGAGATTTGTTTTTTATTTTTGCTTGCTAGAGCATATCTGTCCTTCAATCATCTATTGAGGATAAAATGAACTTGGCTCATGCCAGCAGTCCTTAATGCACACCTGTCACATCGCTTTCCAAGGATGACCAGCAGGCCTCCCATCTAGAGCCATGTAGCACCTTCAGCAATCTTGGACACTCCCCCCAATCCCCCCCCGAAGTCCTCAAATATAATAAGCAAAAACTGACATTTGCATATTTATAGGCACAGTGGCAGACTTGGTCAGCAAAGGGCCCCATGCGGGAACATTTTAAAGTGTCCTACCTTGGCCACCCCTTTTTCAATCTAAACAGGGCTTCCCCCCCCCGAACTCATAGAAACTCATACCCCGCCACCATTCTCCCCAAGGCGAGAATGACATGCCCAACTCCTGCATATCCTCTTTATATAACCCAGGAGGCTGTAGGAGCCCATTCAGAGTGACCTGGGCTAAGTCATTGGAGACTTGGCTGGCTGAAAATGGAAGAGGTAGCCAGGCTCCAAATGACTGAATGGACCAAGATTGCAGTGCAGGACATGGACCTGAGACACCTGATCAGACAATCACAGTAGTATAATGTTGGAACGCATAGGGTTCCCAATGCTTTCCAATGAGAGTCCAGCAATACAGGAAAGAGGGGATGGGTGACGAAAAGTGAAGATCTTCTTTATGCAAGTACCAACATTATACACAACGCAGCACAGTGGGTAAGTGGTTAGCACGTCCCCATGGTAGCACTAGGGATGTTGGTTCAAATCCCAACTATACCACTACCTGCACACTTGCATGTTCTCCCTGTACCTTTGTGGGTTTCCTCCGGTTTCCTCCCACACTCCAAAGACAAACTCGTAGGTTAATTGGATCCGATCTAAATTGGCCCTAACATGTGTGTGTATGTATGTATGTATGTATGTATGTATGTATGTATGTAAAGAGCTGCGTAAATTGACAGTGCTATACCTGTAATAAATTTAAAACAAATGTATAGATTATTCACTGTGTATAGATAAACGATGACACACAACTCCAAACTTGCCCTAAAACAGACTTTCTCCTCCTTTTCTCTGTAAGTTATGGGTCTTGGGGAACCCCTGCTAAAAACGTAATCTACAGAGCATAGTACAATAACGTGATCAGTACATTTTAGACATGGCAATAAAGGAATAAGGAGTGTGGACACTCATGGCCAATGTAATGCCTCATGTTGGAGTGATATTTGGACTGGAAATGTGTAGGCACCATCAGATGGGAAATCTATCCACCGCTGCTCAAGCAATCTTTGGAGGCGTCCCAGGGTTTCATGGAACACTGGTTGAGAAAGACCACAGAGTCTAACTTTCACTTCCAGTCCAAAAGGAAATGGAAGAGGCATTCATATATCCAGTGCTGGTCAAGCAGGGATTAGTAGAGGTGCTTGCTGCTTGGAACCCCTTATAAACCAGAAGCATGGTTAGGACATTATGAAGAACCCCTTCTGCATTTTATCTGCCCTAGCAGTAAGCATCATCCAGGTCTGCATGACCAAGGGACTGGGCCCCAATACCCAACCAACCCACATCTTGTATAAATAAATCCCCAGAAACTTGTGTAGCTGTATACTATACATACATGGTATCTTTTCTTCTCTAGGCACCCCCTCCCACCCATGGGTCAGTGCTTAGGCCTGAGACAGACTACACAAGCACAGAGTTGCATTGTGGGAAGTATAGAAGGGTCAAGACGTTGCCCCATATACAGAAGCTCCAAGTTTTTTATTTCTTATCCTTAATGCGATGGGGATACTGAGGCACAATGGGGCAAAGTCCAAGGCGATAGGTCACAGAACTGTAGGGTACCTTCTCTTTTATATTTGCTGTCACCTTCATTTGAACGCCATGAGAGGTTTGCATTAGGTAGCCATGCAAATCTCATAATATGATAATGACGACTGGAGAAAGAACTATACAATTATGAAAAAACAATCAAATATAGAATATCGCACAAGAAAAAATATCAAATATAAAAGTCACATCAAAAATTACTTTCGCTAAAGTATCACTTCAATACAAATATTATAACAACGTTATACAAAACTTGAATATATTGTACTTTGTTCCCTTTTATTACCATTACATTGCAAAAACTGTTAAATGATTCACATATTTCCAGTTTGAATGTATTATAAAACCCTCAAGTAATAACCCTGATTAACAGGATGATGCTCAATGTGAAAGGTGCATACCTGAAAGCGGCCAATCAGCAATCGTCTCCTTTTACCAATACAATAAAATCTAACTGGTTTCTGCACATTATTGCAATCCTCGAGACATTTATATCTCAATACAGAACAGCTTCTAAATGCTCTGCAAGGAATGACCAGGTCCCAGAGCAATTGGTTCTTCATGCGACATCCAAGGGATAGTGTATGTCGGAAATGATCCCCGAGATGTAGATTTGCGATTCCTGCTTATGTTTGCATAATCGCCATCAAGAACAGCCAGCCGTTGACCAATCCTTCGGACCAACGACCTGACCGGTAACACTCGTTGCGTTTCCTTTGATTTCACGTGTTGCAAAGCTACCCCAGAACAGTTCAGACTGCACAAAATGCATGTCTGGGCATTGGTACATAAATTGACAATTTCCTTTGCACCTTAAACCCATACCCCCTAGATGAACAGAACTCACCGAAAAGGGCACCCAGGTTCCGACTGCATAGGACACCCCAGCTAAGTGCAGAGCTTCCTACATAACAGCAGACTGTATTCAAGTCACATACCTTCCAGCCAGAAGACGATCCTCAGGAAAAGGAGGAGGGGGAGAGAGGCAGACCTGCACAGACCTGTGCTCTTCCAAATCTGCAGAAAGAAGATGAGCAGTCAGTGGCAGCTGCACACTAAGCACGCACACTCACTTTCACATGACGCTCGACTAAATATGGAGACCCCAATATAGCAGTGTCCAGCCTGACGCCTTTGCCACCCTCGGCCCAGTGATGTCAGTCACCTACAGCACTCCTCCCTCTTTCCCAAACAAGTGCCACCAGCCAGCAATCCCTGATGACTCATAAATCGGCCTGTCATGAGGGAGTGGGCCAGGGCCGGAGACCCGGAGGGTGACTTGCAATCAGTATATTAAATTGCATCGACCCTTCGGAAAGTGTCACGCCTTTTTGGAGAGACATCTGAAGAATCCATCATAAATCAGAGGGCTTATTCATAAAGTCAGAGGAGTTAAAAAAGGAACAAAATGACTAAAATAAAGCAAAGTTACACATAAATAATCTCAGAACATTCTAAATAGGACTGTAAAAATCGATCATAAAGAAAAATGACAAGTGTGAAATTAATTTAGCTGGCGGTGGGAATTTAGATGCTTGGGGCCCACTGGAAGTTTGGGTAGAGTACATCAAGTAAAAGAGCTAGTGGAATACTGCGGAAGAGAGGTGATAAAGGGGGGTGCTTTGGTCAACATAATGATGTCCCCAAAGCATCCCCTGCACTTGTTTGGCCTCAGATCACAATTAATTGCAGGGGACACATGGGGGGGGGTCATTTATGGCATGGATCTATTCTCCACTTGTGCCTTGCAGCTTGATATGCCCTGCATAGAAGTGTTTCTGCAGATACCCCCTGGTTCCTGTACCAGCCCCAAGAACGTATGCAGCTAACTTCCAACTGCCCCTCTGAGATGCATTTTCCAGATCCCCTTTCTCCGTCATGTTGGTGCATATATCTGTATTAAACACGACAGGCTGAGTGACCCCTATGGGTAACACTGCTGACACTTAATATGCAGCTTGCAACAGTCACACGACAAGTAAAAAACACATTCATTTCGATGGCTGCCATCTTTAAGTGGCTTTAAAAGGGTGTAGGTTCTTTACCTTCATTCATTCTATGCATGAAGACAAAAAAAACCTTCAGTGTGCAGCTCTCTCCCCACCAGCCCCACTTACACTCACCTGAGCCTGATCTCGATCCAGTGCTGTACACGAGTGCAGAAGCTATCCTAGGTCTCTGCCTCCTCATTGGCCCACTGGCTCCTGCTGCTATCAATCACAGCCAGTGAGGAGAGAGTGGGGGGGCCGAGACACACAGAGGTGAATCGGAGGTGAGCATAGACTAGTGCCCCCAGAGCAACCAGCTTGCTCTGGGGGCAATCAGCAGGGGGAAGGAGCCTGAAGCGCTGGTGGGGAAAGAAGAGTTAGATTGTAAGCTCCAAGGAGCAGAGCCCTCCTAACCCTCTTGTATTGAACTGAATGGTTTCCCTTTATATTGTAAACCTCTGAGCAAACTGTTGGCGCGATATGAAGCCTGTATAATAATAATAATAAAAGAGAAGGATTGGGGCTGCTGTGTGCTAAACCATTGCAAAGAAAAGATATGACATTTGTCATTAGAGAAAAATCTGAACTTTTACAATCACTTTAATCAATGCGACTCAAGTCACAGCAACAGAAAAAAAAAAAAAAAAAAAGAAAAAGGCTCCAGAATTACTTTTATGCAACTTGAGCACTATAGACTGCAATGTTAAATTACAAAAGTTACAAGCAAGTCACAAGATACTGGGGTCGCGGCATTGGGAACCAAACCCAAGTAAATAAAAAAAAAAATGAATAAAAAAATTCTTTAAAATGTAATGATTTAATAAAAAGGTACCTCCAACACCCCTAGCACATGGAGCTGTTCAGCTGCAGTACGTCCCCCCCTGGTCTTCAATTTGTGGCCTGTCAAAGACGAATAATTTATCACTGGTCCCAACAACTTACATGTTTCAGCCCTTTATGGGCCTTCGTCATAGCCAATGATAAAAACGTACCTCTAAGGCCCCTTGCACATGGGGTCATTCAGTTTCAGCACGTCCCTCTCGGTCCACAATGTGCAGCCTCTCAAACGCTGATAGGTAGGTAGGTAGGTTGCAGTTAGAGGGGGCTGAATGTTGTACCAAGGGGTACCGGCGTTTAGAGCCGTCTGTTCAGGGACAAGGTCCTGGAAGGCAGAAGATTGAAGAGGCACATAGTGCATCTGGGTGGTCCTGTATGCAAGGGTCCTAAAGGTACAGAGGCATTTAACCCTTTGGAGAGCGCATGGCTGAATAAAAATAAGTGTTGGCACTAAATGAGGTTTCTCTTTCGACTCTCAAACAGCTTTGGGTTAACCGTTCTCAGGCAGTGCTCCTCCAGAGGTGGAAAGGGGTTCCATTAGTTGTGGATGACTGACCTCCCATCTGATGGTGCCTACACAGTTCCAGGTCCAGCACCACCAAATCCAGTGGCATGACACCAGAGTTCTTTTCAGGTGGCATTCTGACCACCACAGTTAGGACATCTTTCCACTTACCACAAATGTAAGTGGGCACTCTTTACATCTAGAGGAAAAGAGATTTAATCTCCAAATATGGAAAGGTTTCTTCACAGTAAGAGCTGTGAAAATGTAAAAAGAGTTCAAGAGTTGGTTCCGGACAGCTCAGTAGATTGCTTTTAAAAAAGACCTGGATTCTTTGATAAATTACACAGAATATAACTGGATACTAACATTTATAGGTAAATTTGATCCAAGGAATATCTGATTGCCTCTCGGGGGATTAGGAAGGAATTTTTTCAACTGAAGGAGCAAATTGGATCATGCTTTGCTGGTTTTTTTTTTGCTTTCCTCTGGATCAATTGCAGGAATAGGATTAGAACTTTTTTTTTTGGTTGAACTAGACTTTTTTCAGCCAGACTAACTATGTAAGGTACAGTAATTCCAATGGCCTCCAAATGACTGGTTTTAGCAGGTGTTCACTGAGACCTGGGTGCTTCTTGGATAAAAAGATTAAAGTGGACCTTCAAGAGCCAGTAAAAGGGCTTTCAGATAAAAGTAATTGGGTGGCTCTAGAGCCACCCAATTACTTTTACAGAGCTCTCAAAAGGGTGCCCCCCCCACTAGTATCAGCATTGGTTCCCTGACTGGGGATCCTGGGACAGCAGAAAACTAAATCCCCAGCAAGAGGAACTCAGAGAACATCCGTTACCCCATCTCTCTTGCGACAAATGACCTTGGAAGTGATGTGTGTTATGACACTTCCAGGGTCACAGCTGTCATTCTTCAGCTAGTGTAGCCTAGGATGCAGCTATTATAGCAGATCTGTGCTGAAAACGTTTGCAGTGGAGGGCAAAGGAGACACTGGAGATCGAATAGACCCTAAGATGTCTTTGCAAAGAGAATCTGTCACCTGCACATGCATGTGAGACCAGAATGTCGCTTTTTGGGTGAAGCTTTGCTTTAAGCATTTACATTTTACTTTTTATTAACCTTTTGCAGTCCCTGTACAGCAAAGCTCAGACTTGAAGAGCGAGAAGCAACACAAGTTCTGTTGTGAAGCCAGTAAGTTTTGTTGCAGTGCAAGGAGCATGCTGATAGCAGGAGAGAGAGGAGTGACACCAAATTCTTAAAGTATAACTAAAAGGAGGATTCAAGAGCACAGGCAGGGATCCCAGAGGGAGAGGATTGAGGCTGCTGTGCTAAACCACTGCACAGAGCAGGTAAGTATGACATGTTTGCAAACAATTATTTTTTTTTTTTAAATGAACACTTTAAAATATTTTTAGTCTAGTATGTATCATTCTGTTTAGGATCCCTTTAAAATGTTGGCTGTCCCAAGTAATAAACTAAAGCCTAAAAGGTCCCTCCTGTGACCCGTTTTCACTCGCTGCAGTCAGCTGATGTCACTCAGCAGGTCCAGGCTATGAAAACATCCCGACCATATGGTTGGGATCCACCCAGAACCGGCACCTGGTTCAGCTTCTCAGCAATCCGCTGATAGCCGTTCCCACCTCCTCATTAGCATAGCGCTTCAGTTAGCACAGGAGTGGCAGAGCAGTGAGCTGGAGACTGACAGTTAAAGCTCTCTACTCAGAGAGGAGGGGAGAATTGAGCGATCAGAGGTGTTTGATCGCTCCGTTCTTACTGCAGACCCAATGGGGGACAAATGCAGCATCCACACTTTTTTTAATCCCTGCTTTACCTTCCACCTTACAGTTTGTACAGGCTCCTCTCCTGTGCTGAAATTGCTTACTTAGATATCACCGCACACTGGGAGCTTCTGAAGACCAACATTCCCAATCAAGGCACTTGGATATATTTGTATAACCTCTCCCAACAACCAGCCAACTGCTTGCATCAAAGCCTGAGTCCGTTTGAGTACTGAGACATTGTGCCATTGTCAAGAAGCTATGTACTTACTGTGCTGACCCCTCCCACCAGCCCTCCAGCTGGCCCCTCCCACCACCATGCTGGCCCCTACACTGCATAGAGAAGCAATGAGATCTAGCGATTATGTTACTAGGTCTATAAAGTATGCCACGAAAAAAGGTTTTATTAAAAAAAAGTCATTAGCATTTTGGGGGGGGGGGGGGGGGGGGGGGAATATATGCAATTTAAACTTTAGCTTTAAGCTCTCAATCATGCCAGTAACACAAGAAGCAGCTTGTGCAATGGGCAAGGGCAACTTCAGTCCGTGTTGAGAGGCCGCGGTCTGGTAACTGATCTTCCTCTAAAATGCTTCCTATTATAAACCTACAGGTGTAGACTGGAGGACTAAATGGCAACGTTTAAAAAAAGGTCAGCTCTGCTCCCACTGGATTAAAATTCTCAGTGATACATAAGCTCTATGATAGCTTGAAACAGATCTTTATTTCCCTCGTCTAATAAAAAAAAAAAAAAAAAAAGAAAAAAGAAAGATCAGCAAAATAGTTGCATTCTTTTTCACATCCTTTACATAATATATTACACAGATACAATTACTCCAGCCTACAGCTTGATGAGAAAAGGTCTTCCTCTATTCTTAAAATTAATAATATTCTCATTCTCCTAGATTGTAAACTGGAAAGAGCAGGGCCCTCGAACCCCTCGTGTATTGTATTGTTACTGTATGGTCTCATGTTCTGTCCCCCTCGCTACTGTGCAGCGCTGAGCAAACCCTTTAGCACTATATAAATACTGTATAATAATAATAATAGATATTCTTAAAGGGTTAATTCATCTTTACCAAAAAACTGTGTATGCAGATAAGAGGCACCTATTTATTTATTACAGGTACTTATATAGTGCTGTCAATTTACACAGTGCTTTACACTATATATACATATATATATATTCCATTTGCAAAATGATTGCACTAACTGTTGTCACCTTCTCACCAAGCTGCTTGGCGATAGTTTTGTAGCTCAGTCCAGCCTTGTGTAGGTCTACAGTCTCGTCCCTGACATCCTTGGAAAGCTCTTTGGTCTTCTCCATGGTGGAGAGCTTGGAATCGGATTGTTTAATTGCTTCTGTGGACAGGTGTCTTTTATACAGGTAACAAAATGAGATTAGCAGCACTCCCTTTAAGAGACTGCTTCTAATCTCACCTTGTTACCTGTATGAAAGACACCTGGTAGCCAGAAATCCTGCTGAATGATAGGGGATCAAATACTTATTTCCCTCATGAACATGCAAATCAGTGCATCATTTGTTAGACATGCATTTCTGCTGAATTTTTTGTTGTTATTCTGTCTCTCAGTGTTACAATACACCTACCATTTGATTTTTAGACTGATCATTTCTTTGTGAGGGGCAAACATTCAAAACCAGCATGGGATCAAATACTTATTTCCTTCAGTGTAAGTATGACATGTTTGTTAAAAAAAACAAACACACACAAAATCAATTTTTAAAATGTTAACAACTTGTAAACATCCCCCCCCCCCCAATTTGGATAGAGTATGGGAGGGTTATGACCTGTCAGTTTTTATTTGCCAGCTCTTTCCCATTGGGGAGATTTCCCCTCACTTCCTTTGCTATTCCTTTTACGTTGCTATTCGGTCTCTGTGTTACAATACACGTACCATTCCATTTTTAAACTGATCATTTCTTTGTGAGTGGGCAAACATTCAAAACCAGCATGGGATCAAATACTTATTTATTTATATTTATATATATATATATATATATATATATATATATATATATATATATATATATATATATATATATATATATATATACACACACACACACATACATATATACATACACACACACACACATTCACATTGTTGATAAAAACAAACTGTACAGCGTTGACCAAAGTTAAATAATGCCCTTGCTATAGGTGTAGCCCATTTACGTACCTTCTGAAGCCTAGCCAGAAAAACTCCCAGGGATGGCATCTTCCCACCCTGCCTTGTTGCTAGGACGTTGCCAAGACACTGCCGGCTGATTCAAACCCCCTCACATGCACTTGCTCTTGCTGTAGTTCTGTGCTCAGCAAAGCTGTGACAGAAGAGATAGCGTCCGCGTTTTTGAGAGCGCACTTCTGCAATGGTGGGGGTGAGAATCCTAGTAACAAGGCAGGATGGGATGACTCCATCTCTTGGTGTGCTCAAGAGGTATGTAAATGGCCTACACCTATAGCAAGGGCACATTGCTGAAACATGGTCCACCACGGTCCCTAGTAGCAAGCCGGACCAGGGCAATGATCCAAGTGTGCGCACATGGACAGCAAGGGACTGAAACAAGCTGAAGGAGATCAGCATGAGATGCAAGATTAAAAAAAACAAACAAAAAAAAAAAAAAAACCACAAAACAGTGTGTTAGCAAAACTAAAGAATCAGTTACATGATTATTATTGCCACACCTCTGAAAAGTTATCTACAGTGGATCGCTTTTAAGAGGACACTTAACCCTCAAAATGCTGACCCACTGTGCTGCAACTGTGTCCCCTGCAGGGTGATTGCCCCATTAACTTGAATGAGTTGTTTTCAGCAGCAGCACTGCCTACCGACTGCAACATGCCCTTTAATTCTTGCTGCAAGTTCCATGGCCACAACATGTGTACAGCCCTGAATGACTTCTATCATCCAATCACATACAAGCAAAACAGCTGTGGATTTTTTCTTCTCTTGTACATTCCTTTCCAAAGTGAAGCTTTACCTCATTTACCAAGCACTGGAGCATACACTTGTGTGTTGGGTTTTGTTCCAAATCGAAATTCGGATGAAAAGTTTTGTTATGCAGATGTATTCGAATTCCAATAGTAATGAATTTAAATGAATCTGAAATAACATAACTAAACACGGTCTGAAATTCGAATCAACTTCGAAAACGAAATTGTACATAAAACTGAAATAAAAATTCAAAATATATACAGATCGCTGAATATTGTTGATTTCTATCAAAGACTAAAAGACTATGTGTATTAGTGTTAGAATATAGCCATCTTCCAAAACTCCAAAAGAATAGAATAAAACAGAATAGCATACAATAGAAAAAATAGAACATAAAAATAAAAAGAATAAAAAATAAAGGAACAACAAAATAGAAAGAATATAGCCATCTTCAATAATTCGAATTTAGAATTTACAGAATAGAAAATAAAAGAATAGAATAAAATAATGGAATGGAATAGAAAAAAAAATATAATAGAAGAAAATAGATCAGAATAGAGTAGAAAATAACAGAATAGAAAAAAAATAGAACAGACTAGAATAAAGTAGAATAGAAAGAATATTACGGTCTTCTGAAATTCTAAATTTCAAATAGAATAGAACCATCTATTCTTCACAATGCATTCGGATCGATTCAATATTGTCATTTCAAATACTTTGAATCCATTGAAAAAATCTGAATCCAGTCAAAAACTAAACTAAACTAATTTTGTTACAAATGCAACGAAATGAAATTAGGAACTTAACAAATTGAGCCAAAACTAAACAAATTTTTTCATTTTGCACATGTCTACTGGAGCATCTGCACAGTGTACTTGCCTTTAGTAAATCAACCCCAGTGTTGGATGAAAGTCACATTCACGGCTTTATAAATCTGCCCATACGTGTTGCCCAGTTTGGGTCTAGATCAGGGGTCTCCAAACTTTTTAAGAAAAGGGCCAGTTTAATGTCCTTCAGGATTTAGGGGGCCGGACTGTGGCAAGTGTGAGTAGAAAATGTCTCGGCATCAGAGGGAGTAATCCATGCCCCATTGTTGGTTTTAGCAGAAGGAACAGAGCCCCAATGTTGGTATCAATGGGAGGCATAGTGCCCCATCTATGGTGTCAGTGGGGGGGTGGGAGTAGTGCCCCATCATCGGTCCTAGCAGGAAGAATGGTGCCCCATTAAATGGTGTCAGTGGGAGGCATAGTGCCCCATTTACGGTGTCAGTGGGGGGAATAGTGCCCCATTGGTCCTAGCAGGAACAATAGTGCCCCGCTGACTGTGTCAGTAGGAGGAATGGTGCCCCATTAAATGGTGTCAGTGGGAGGAATAGTGCCTCATCATTGGTGTCAATTTGAGGAATAGTGTTCCCAGAGCTGGACAGAGTCAAGCAAAGGGCACCAATCTGGCCCCTGGGCCGCAGTTTGGAGACCACTGGTCTAGATGAAGGCATCCTTTCCAGAGGGGAAAAAAAAAAAAAAAAAAAAAAAAAAAAACAGGCTGCCATTGCCTTTCCTCATCATGAAAATACCGGTAGCCTGGCTGTCATGCTGAGACTCTGGCTTCAGCAAGTCTCTGATCTAGAAGAAGTAAACCAATCAGAATTCTTTTTTTCCTCTGACTGTCCTGGTCGGGATACTTGCTCCAGGTCAGGGGCTCAGAACATAGTGACCATATGGAGGTGACCGGCGGGTCCAGGTAATAGCCAGGCACCTTTCATCTTCAGAAGGTCAGCAATGGAAGCAAAGGCGTTTATTTCAGGAAGGTTTACTTTAAATCTAAATCCTCCAGCACTGGGATTAGAATACTCAGCGCTGCAGTATACTGCCACTTCTGATACTGTAAAATGTCAAGTATGCTACAAAACACAAATTGAAACATCTTGAAAAATGACTGAAGTACACATGAGCCGCTGGGTGCCTGACGTCAGAGTTCTTATATTCTGCAGTATGATCATATGCCTAGGGCTGCACTAGCACACTGCATCCACTAGGTGGCAGAATAGAAGCTTTAAGCTGCAATTATAAATTCCAAAAAAGTTTATTTTATTTTTAGTATTTCAGATATAGCGCCGTCAATTTACATATATATTGTACATTCACATCAGTCCCTAACCCTCAAGGGGCATACACTCTAAGGTCCCTAACTCACATTCATACATACACATAGTAGGGTCAATTTGGACAGGATCCAGTTAACCTACCAGCATGTCTTTGAAGTGTGGGAGGAAACCGGAGTACCTGGAGGACACCCACGCAGGCACAGGGAGCACATGCAAACTCTGGTGCCGTGGCTGAGAATCGAACCAACGACCTGAGTACTGCCAGGCGAAACCATTTAGCCACTGTGCTGCCCATATTTCAGGTACTTATATAGCGCCGTCAATTTACGCAGCGCTTTACATATATATTGTACATTCACATCAGTCCCTAACCCTCAAGGGGTGTACAATCTAAAACGTTCAAATAAACCCTCATCCATAGAAAAGCAAATCAACCCTGGGCCAATCTGAGCCTGTATGGGAAAATCACAACCGAACAATCTCCCAAATTCTCAGTTTCTGCCCAGATTGTTGAAGCCAGGGGCAGACTGACCATGTGAGCACTCGGGCACTGCCCGAGGGCCCGGGGTCAGTAGGGGGCCCCATGAAATGCCCCTGGTACCTTTTTATAGGCTTTTTTGGGTGTGCTTGGAGTGTGGGCAAGGACACAGGGGCCCCATGATCCCCTATTGCCCGGGGCCCCATGAGTTGTCAGTCCACCCCTGGTTGAAGCCATTCAAATGATTACAATGCACAATGAAAAAAAAAAAAAATACAACAGTCCTACGAGAGGCCGTCTAAGTGGACCCTTGAGCCCACCACCAGTGAGTGCCCCCATTTGTTTAAATCCTTGACGTAATCTGTTTATGATTCTCTGTGATATCTACTACTTCCAACAACATTTTATCTTGAAGATGCTGCAATAGGTTTTGTATTTTGATATGTGTCACACTTTAGTAAAATTGTATTCTATAACAAAAAAACAACAGACTAAGATCTGCATGTGCCCCTAAATGTGTGAGAATGTCCTGCGGTGATTGGGAAATCTAAGAAAAGGCAACCACTCACCATATAAGAACCTTGAAACAAGTCATTAGATATCGGGATGAAATCCTTGGACTCATTGTCAGACCTTATGCTGGAGCAGCCGGACCTAAATCCAATAGAACACCTCTGGGATATCATGTTTCGGTTCATCCGACGCCGCCAGGTTGTACCTCAGACTGTCCAGGAACTCAGTGGTGACCTGGTCCAGATCTGGGAGGGAATCCCCCATGACACTATTCATTATCTCATTAGGAGCCTCCCCCGACGTTGTCAGGCATGCATACAGGCACATGGGGGCCATACAAACCACTGATGACCATTCTAAGTTGCTGCAATGAAATTTCAGCAAAATGGACTCGCCTGCTGCATAATTTTTTCACTTTGATTTTCAGGGTATCATAAATTCAGTCCTCTGTAGGTTGATAATTTTCATTTCCATCAAACGATGGGACATCCTTACATTCCTAACACATTACCCCGTCCATATCAGTATAGATATCCAGCTGGAGATTCTACTTCATTGAGATCTGATGTGTTTTCAAAGTGATCCTTTAATTTTTTGAGCAGTGTGTATAGGCTTCCATTGGTGGCCCTGTGTTAAAATTGCCAATTGGGAAGCTGTAGTTTTGAAACTTTCCCCCCAAGCCTGGACTTGATCTTTAAAAAGTATAGTCTTGGGGAAAGAAGGGAAAAAGCAGGATATGACTGAAATCTTTATACATTATTAAGGGTATTCATTAAGTTCAGGAAGGCAGTATTTTAAATATGAAGTGAAGGTCAGGACCGCAGGGATTTGACCTCAAACTAGCAGGTGGAATTTTCAAAATTAACAGCACAAAGTGTTATTTTACCAAAAGTGTAGTGGTTACTTAGAGCAGACTTTGAGCAGAGGTAGCGCAGGAAACAATATGTGAAGTTATAGACACTGAGGAGAAAAAGAAAAAAAAAAAAAAGAAAGTAAACGAGAAAAAAAAAAAGAAAAAAAAGAGAAAGAAATGAAAGAAAGAAAAGAAAGAAAGAAAAAAAAGAAAAGAAAAAGAAAGAGAAAAAGAAAAAAAAGTGGAAGCAGACTTGATGGACGACTTCTGTGGTTACTTTTGTATGTTTCAAGCTTACCTGGCTATCATGCTGGATCACAGGTTTCAATACATGTGTAGAACCAGAAAGTCAGATTTCCTGGTCTATAAACTTGCTTCGGGTCAATGACTCAGTACTGAAACCACCGATTGATTCAAAATGCCAGCCAGATAACTAGCATTTTCAGCAGGAAAGTTCAGCAATGGCAGCCAACATATTGTTTCAGTACATACTTTCTTTAGAGTGACTGGTCCTCTTTGCAGTTCCCATAGACAGATCTTATTTCGGTTGAGGCAGTATTTTCCATTATGTTTTTAATAAAAATGAAGTTTGGTTATTTTCAGAGCCCTCTCCTTATATAGAAAGAGCTGGCCTGATTTTCAGTGGCGAGTCTGGCCCCGTTCCTAAGTGAGATGGGGAACAGCCTGAATGGAAGGTAGGATGGTTTTGGTTGCTTATTTTTTATGCTAACAAGTGTATCATTTTTGTCTTATAACATGTTCTAAAGTTATTTTGCAACCAAAAAGAGGAACTAAACTCTCGATCAACATTAACGATCTTTTAAACCTAAAGGGACCTTTCACACGGGTGTTCTGTTTTTTTTCTTCAGTTCAGTCACGTTTTTTCAAAGAAAAAAAATGGATGCGTTTACATCCATTTACCATCCATTTTTCAGTCCGTTTACCATCCATTTTTCAGTCTTTTTACCATCCGCTTTTCATCCATTATGGGGTTTTTTTTTACAGAAGAAAAATAGGGTCTTCTTCCATCAAAAAAACAGATGTTAACGGATGCGGACATTAACAGATGTAAAAAGATGTTCATCCGTTTACATTCACAAGTCCATAGAAATACACGGGGGTCCGTTTTTCATCCGTAAACGGACAGATGAAAACAGACATACGGAACGCATGTGTGAAAGGGCCTTATGCTACTAGTCTTAGTAAATAGGAAGGTTTATTATATTTACTTGTCCTAATTTTTGCTGCTTTCTGGTTTCTGGCCTAGACCAAAATGTCAAATCCCAGGAGTCTTCATGGCATTTTTTTTTCCCTTTCCTTTAGAGGAGGGGATGAAAGGATTTCTCATCTAAGCACACCGTCCTGCCTGCATGTCTGAGGTAGGGGCAGATGGATTCCATGAAGTAAATGCTAGATGAATCATCTGCTCTTACTCATGATGCTCAGATACAGTTAAGTTTTGCTTTAACCCCTTGACGCTGACATAACAAATATGTGGCCTCACAGAACCGGGCTTTTTTTTCTGTGAGGCTGCATATTTGCACACCTGTCTTTCTGCTGGGAGCACGCCGCACAGCAAGCTCCCAGCACAAAGACTGCTGTGTCACAGAGCCCTGGGTCCCAGGACTCCCAATTTCGGGGTCACATGATCGCTGTGATAGCCTCTGATTGGCTATCACAGTGATCAGTCATTGTACAGCCCAACCCGCATGTGCTTATTTTCTCTCTCTCTATGAATCCGATTAGAAAATCTGTGGAGGGAGCTGAAAGTTCAAGTTGCCAAATGTCAGCCACCAAACCTTAATGACTTGGAGAGGATCTGCCAAGAGGAGTGGGCCAAAATCCCTCCTGAGATGTGTGCAAACCTGGGGGCCAACTACAGGAAATGTCTGACCTCTGTGATTGCCAACAAGGGATTGGCCACCAAGTCATGTTTTGTGAAGGGGATCAAATACTTATTTCCCTCATGAACATGCAAATCAGTGCATCATTTGTTAGACATGCATTTCTTTTGAAATTTGTGTTGCTATTCTGTCTCTGTGTTACAATACACCTACCATTTGATTTTTAGACTGATCATTTCTTTGTGAGTGGGCAAACATTCTATATCAGCAGGGGATCAAATACTTTCATTCACTGTAAGTATGACATGTTTATTAAAAAAAACACACACCTCTATATAAAATCAATTTTTAAAAGTTTAGCAACTTGTAAACATTCTCCGCCCCCCCCAGTTTGGATAGAGTAAGGGAGGGTTATAACCCATCAGATTTTTTTTTTTGCCAGCTGTGTCCCATTGGGGAGATTTCCCCTCACTTCTTGTCCCATGGCCAAACAGGAGGTGAGGAAATCCCTGCAAATTAAGGCAATTCTTTGGAGACCCTCAGGTCACCAGAAAGTGTCCCCATTGGAAGATTTCCCCTCTTACTTTCCTGGGGACAACCCAAAATTTGGGGATTTTCCTTCCTCCCCCCACTTTCAATGATGATGGTAAACAGGACAAATAGAGAGGATGAATCTCCCTGACAGGGGGCACATACAGCAATAAAAACTGACATGGGTTCTAACCCCTCCAAAACTTAAAAAAAAAAAAAAAAAAAAAAACAAGTTTCACCTTTACAAGAGAAGTGTGGGATATTTTTTTTTCTCCAAAAATCATACTTACCTAGGTGGATACAGCATCAGTCCACAGCATCAGTCCCCCGTGGGCTCCAATGCCGGTCATACATGGGTTGAAATTTGACCGATTTTTCATCCAAAATCAGACCTAAGAATAATCGGCCACTTTTTGTTCTGTTAGTGGGTCAATGGTACCGGGTAATTTTCGTGGTTCGTCACCTTTTTGGTGATCGGACATGTTGGAAAATTTGTGAAAAACTAGCGATTTTCGGCTCAATGATGGTCAAATCGTACGATCGCTTTTCCGAAAAGAATATGCGCATGAGCCGTGACCTGGAAGGAATAGAAGTTTTGCCTGTTATATGGGGTAAACTTTATAATTTGGTCGGCTGCTTTTCGAAATCATTGATGGCACCATCGGATTACCGAGAGAACGTTTGATTTTCGGATGAAAAATTGTTCGGAATTCGATCCATGTATGGCCTGCATAAGTGTGAGAATTCAGCGATCTCATGATTGCTGAATTCTCACAGCCGCTCTTAGCAGAGAGCGGTGACGGTCAGTCACCGCTCTCTGCTCTGCCACCCCGTTGCTCACTGGAGTTCAGGGTTGTGGAGGAGGTAGCAGCTGGCTCAGGCTCTCAGCAGATCGCTGAGAGGCTGAGCCAAGTGCCGTTCCAGACTCTGGGGTGGATCTCGATTTTAAAGTTGGAATCTTTCCCCAGCCTGGGCCGGCTGAGTGACGTCAGATTACAGCAGGCTTCAGCCCACTGTCAGTTGAGAATGGGTCAGAATGAACCGCACTACTGTGATCTACAGAAGTACAGCCAAAAGAGCTTTGGCTGTACTCCTCCATTAAGGGTTTAAGGAGGTGACCTGAAGCCATCAGGATGACGGATTCAGGCGCTAGTACTATTTAACTCTACAGTATTAGAGAATATATATATCACACATATATATACACACACAGTGGGGATCGAAAGGTTGGGCACCCCAGCTAAAAATTTGTATTAATGTGCATAAAGAAGCCAAGGAAAGATGGAAAAATCTCCAAAAGGCATCAAATTACAGATTAGACATTCTTATAATATGTCAACAAAAGTTAGATTTTATTTCCATCATTTACACTTTCAAAATAACAGAAAACAAAAAAATGGCGTCTGCAAAAGTTTGGGCACCCTGCAGAATTTATAGCATGCACTGCCCCCTTTGCCAAGCTGAGACCTGCCAGTGTCATGGATTGTTCTCAATCATCGTCTGGGAAGACCAGGTGATGTCAATCTCAAAGGTTTTAAATGCCCAGACTCATCTGACCTTGCCCAAACAATCAGCACCATGGGTTCTTCTAAGCAGTTGTCTAGAAAACTGAAACTGAAAATAGTTGACGCTCACAAAGCTGGAGAAGGCTATAAGAAGATAGCAAAGCGTTTTCAGATGTCAATATCCTCTGTTCGGAATGTAATTAAGAAATGGCATCATTAGGAACAGTGGAAGTTAAAGCAACATCTGGAAGACCAAGAAAAATATCAGACAGAACAGCTCGCAGGATTGTGAGAAAAACAATTCAAAACCCACGTTTGACTGCATGATCCCTCCAGAAAGATCTGGCAGACACTGGAGTTGTGGTACACTATTCCACTATAAAGAGATACTTGTACAAATATGGTCTTCATGGAAGAGTCATCAGAAGAAAACCTCTTCTACATCCTCACCACAAAAATCATCGTTTGAACTTTGCAAATGAACATATAGACAAGCCTGATGCATTTTGGAAACAAGTTCTGTGGACCGATGAGGTTAAAATTGAACTTTTTGGCCGGAATGAGCAAAGGTACGTTTGGAGAAGAAGGGGCACAGAATTTAATGAAAAGAACCTCTGTCCAACTGTTAAGCATGGGGTTGGATCAATCATGCTTTGGGGTTGTATTGCAGCCAGTGGCACAGGGAACATCTCACGAGTAGAAGGAAAAATGGATTCAATAAAATTGCAGCAAATTTTGGATGGTAACTTGATGCCATCTGTGAAAAAGCTGAAGTTAAAGAGAGGATGGCTTCTACAAATGGATAATGATCCTAAACACACCTCGAAATCCACGGGGGATTACATCAAGAGGCGTAAACTGAAGGTTTTGCCATTGCCTTCACAATCTCCTGACCTCAACATAATTGAAAATCTATGGATAGACCTTAAAAGAGCAGTGCGTGACAGACAGCCCAGAAATCTCAAAGAACTGGAAGACTTTTGTAAGGAAGAATGGGCAAAGATACCTCAAACAAGAATTGAAAGACTCTTGGCTGGCTACAAAAAGCGTTTACAAGCTGTGATACTTGTCAAAGGGGGCAGTACAAGATATTAACTCTGCAGGGTGCCCAAACTTTTGCAGACGCTATTTTTTTGTTTTCTGTTATTTTGAAAGTGTAAATGATGGAAATAAAATCTAACTTTTGTTGACATATTATAAGAATGTCTAATCTGTAATTTGATGCCTTTTGGAGACTTTTCCATCTTTCCTTGGCTTCTTTATGCACATTAATACAAATTTTTAGCTGGAGTGCCCAAACTTTCGAACCCACTATATATATATATATTCTATTTTCTAAAAGGAATACACAACTTTA
Source organism: Staurois parvus (assembly GCF_062004578.1). Taxonomy (NCBI): domain Eukaryota; kingdom Metazoa; phylum Chordata; class Amphibia; order Anura; family Ranidae; genus Staurois; species Staurois parvus. The sequence continues at coordinate 10,092 of NW_028320093.1, read as the reverse complement.
GTTTTTGTTCTTCTCACCACGTCCGGCACACATTGTGAAGTGCATCAAATCTGCACTCTACTGTACCAAGGTTCTCCCAATGTAATGGATACGGGGGGGGCCACAATCTGCAGCTATCTCATAGGCTTGCCAGGGCCGTCCATGACACTGCTAGTGGCTGACAGCTGGGAATGGGGAAGTCACTTAGTCACATGAGCACAACATTCTCATTCCCAGCTGTCTGGTACCAACAATGCCGCAAACCGTGCCAACTCTCAATGGGCAAGCTTCAGTATCAGAGTCATATCACCGAAACAGAAAGGCATTTGACTCTGGAGAGAGCAAACATCTGTTAAAAGATAAGCTAAAAGACGTTCTAGATTGTCATCCTTCAGGGCCGGTCCACACCATAGAAAACGCAGTCCGGATTCCAGCAATAAATACGGATTGTTAGTGTCTTGAAAAAATATTCACACTCCTTGAAATTTTTTGGAAAAAAAAAAAAAAAAAATTTACCACTTTGTATTGGTCTACCACATAAAATCCCAATAAAAAACATTTACGTTTTTGGTTGTAACATGAAAAAATGTGGAAAATTTCAAGGGGTGTGAAGACTTTTTCAAGGGACTTTACACGTATACAGTGCAAGAAATGGCCTGGTCTGGAAGTGGCTACACGATGGCTGGATCGTGTATTACCCTAGGTTCACATCTGTGCGGGTGGTGCCACTGCAGATCTACACGAAATGCGGACCCGCGGGCGGGTGCCATTAGTTCTAATGGCATGCCACCCGCACTGGAAAACGCAACCATACTGGGAACCATGTGGGCTGCGGCTTTCAAAGTAGTGCAGGGACTTCTTCCCTGCGTGTCACGGGGCATGGGCGTCCATTCAAATGAATGGGCTCTCGTGCCCAAGCAAAATGCAGCCCACACAGTCTCATATATGTGATCCGAGGGTTACGGCTTGCCTGATGCACAAATCAAGTCTCAATTTCATTCTATAACACCCAGTCACATCAAAGCCGATTTTGAAACAATGAAGTTGCACGATTTCAAAATCGAGTGACCTGCCGATTTCCTTGTGATTTGCAAGACATCTGACACAGATGTCTATGCAAATCGCACCAAAAGTAGTGCATGTACCACTTTAGAAATCGGTGCGGCTCCGACCAAGTCAGAACCGCACCAATATGACCGCTCTAATAGCGGGCAATAGGGTGCGACTTGGCATACAATTTTCAAGTTGCTGGCATGCAAATCGTGTACCAAATCGCATCCAATGTGACCAGGGCCTAAGGCCTCATGCACACTGCTGCTTCTAAAAACGCAAGTTCAGGAGCTTCTGGCGGTTTTTTTTTTGCCAAAGCCCCTGAACTCAACTCAAAAGCCTAAAACCAGGGTTCAATTCTGTGCGGGTGGTGCCACTGTGGATCCGCACGAAAATCCATGCAGCTGCACCACCCACACAAGAGGGATGCAGTCCTGCGGGCGCGTGCCATTAGTTCTAAAGGCACGCCGCCCGCACTGGAAAACGCAATCATACTGGGAACAGAGATTCCCGTGTGGGCTGCGTTTTCAGAAGAAGTGCAGGGACTCAAATGAATGGGCTCGCTTGCCTGCGCAAAGTGCGGCCCGCACGGTCACATATATGTGAACCAGGGCTCAGTGTCCATGCAGAGCTTATGGACAGTTAAATTCTTTGGCGTTCAGGAGAGGAACGTTTTGGCCAAAAAAATTTAAAAAAACGCTAAAACGTGGCAAAAAAACGCATGTGAACCGCATTTAGCACTTGGGCATTTATTCATTTCAAAGGCAAGTACTCTGGGCGATGAAATTAAGCGTGGTACTGCGTTTACACACATATTTGCCATGTTTAGAGTTTTTCTGCTGTCAGTAGAATAAGTATTCCAGTGTACATGGAGCCTTAGTCTCTTCTGCAAGAATGCCAAAATGCAACCAAGACATCGCCCCACCCTGTACTTTCTCTGGGATTGCTACATGCTTCATACCTCTCCAGTGCACCCTTCTAATCATTCCAGTCCTCTGTACAGTATACAAGGTAATAATTACACAAAGGCCAAACACCCATCAGCTGAAAATGAGGCAGACCACAGTGTGCTCACAGGGAAGTATTACAAGTCATTACTAATGGAAGGAAACAAGGCATGCGGCTCTTAAAGCAGTATTAACCCCAAAAGCAAACATTTTATTATACTGCAACTTACTAATTCCTAGATGAGATGGCTGTGCTCATTTTCTTTTTAGGCTTTCTTCCTTCTAATTTCATCTGGCGATCCAGCAAGTAAGTCTGTCGTTTTTCAAAAGAACATGCTCTCCAGCAGAATGTAACAGTTACAGAGAGGAGACAAACCATTTAAAACTAACTGGGTTGCTTACAATGATTGGCTGTACTTTATGTAAAAACTATCCCAGGGGAAAAAAAAAAAAAAAAAAAGACTTTGCTGTAACTGCTTATAAAGCATTAGCTGGAGTTTGGCTTTAATTTGTTGTATATAATTGTATGGGCTTTAGCCGCTGTTGGCTGAAAACAGATCACAGGAACACAGAACAAAGTGAACTCCTGTGATCAATATAAGAAGTAGATCCTTCTCCGTTAGCTCTAAAGTGCTGCCTACATGTAAAACACAGGGCACTGAAAGTTCATTGTTTTACTGGATTGCACAGTTTAACAGCTTGACATGTTGGGTATCTATTTACTCGGTGCATCCTAATTTTTTTATGTTTTACAACAAATTAAGCAATATATTGCATTTGTGTACCCTAAAATGAACTTTAGTGTATTTGTTACCAAAATATGCACCAGATAGGACATTGTGCAAATATCATGTGAGAACTACCATCATGTTAAGAGAAAATGTCACTAGCACATCGAGGATCACCAATATGGGTCCAAAAATTTTAATGAACGATCACATAGTTACAGCAAGGCAACGTTTCGGAGTCTCGCAGGACCCCTTCATCGGGCATGCGACCATCACATGCCTGATTGAAGGGGTCCTATGAGACTCCGAAACGTTGCTTTGCTGTAACTATGTGATCGTTCATTAAAACTTTTGGACCCATATTGGTGATCCTCGGTGTGCTGGTGACATTTTCCCTTGCCGATTCGGTTTGGTTCCAGCCGACAGTCGCTGCAGCACTCACTTATACACACCGCCATTTATAACGCAGGAACGTGTGCGTTTGGATTGTACACTACCACTATGTTAGTCTCCAGGGTGTCTGCTTTAAGTAAACAGAAAAGGGGTTTGAAGGAATCTTCAGGTCTAAAATTTTTTTTTTTTTTTAACACACACACACACACACACACACACACACACACACACACACACACACACACACACACACACACCCCCTGTGGACCTGCCGACATTTAAGACGGAGCAAACACTCCAGGCTGGTGTAAACTGATCCCATGCAGTGTAACAGCCCCTCTCATGCCATTTTATAAAAGACAGAAGGGGAGGAGGAAGACATTTACAGTTCTTATGACGTGTGGGCTGTAAGGGATTATTAATATTCAGATTTTTATTTCAGTTGTAAAAGTATAACCTGTAACAGCGTATACCCAGAATTGGACGCGGTTCAACTATTTTGGTTTCAACCTCCATCTTGGCAAAGGGGTTAACTGTCCTGACAAATATATTTCTCCCTTATTCTGCCCCGCCCCCCCTCTGTGAGATGCACAGTGACATATGGCAGTATATGTGTGTGTTAGAAGTGTCCCAGCAGGGAGCCAGGAGGTGCCTCACTGTCCCAAGAAAGCTGTACCATTTCACACCTCAGAAGAGATAAGGCAAGCTTTCTCCAGAGTTGAGATTCCAGCCTCATTAAACTCAGAATAGGTGACAGAATCAGATAACCTTGGTTAAAACCATTTTTCCCCTATGTCTCATATCTTGGAATATGAGAGAGACATAAAAACCGAACATATCGTCAGATGGATGATGAGCAGGCGACCAGTTTGATGAGTCACTCGCCTTGTCTCGGACACACAGGAAAGCAGAAAAATAGATCTCGCAAAGCGTTCAATGTACACTTTCATAATTCATATCTAATCAATCCTCAGACTTGTCTGCATAATAATCTACCCGCAGGTGGAAAGACACTTGTGCATAGGAAAAGTCATGAGCCCAAATAGGAACTACACAAGATTTTGGCCCTAATTTAGGTCGACACCCAGACCTCCACGCCTACACGGGGTATTGGTCCATGGCGTATATATATATCTTAGTTACATCCTTTTTCTGTAAATATTTTTATTGCACCCGTTTGACCTTTTAGTAATAACGCTTTCTTTCTGAAAGTGTTGAACTGTTTCTATAGCTCTGTATTGCAATTTATAAATCCCTGCCTCTAAAGAGAACGCTACTGTTTGCTTAACCCTTTGTATAACAGGCCTGTGTTATGACTGTTTTATACAGATGATTATCTCAATCATAGTGTTATAGCTGATAACGCCGAGTTTCCTCTTTCTCTGTACAAAAAGGAGGTGGTGGCAGTGTGAAGGGTTAATTGCGTATTTAACCTGACCCAGAAACAAATCGCCCAGGCTGCCGGTACATTGATTGTGGCCCATTAGCTGGAAAATCGTTGTGCAGGGTGCAGCTGGGTGTGGCATTGTTACGCACGTCACGTACGCGGTTTTAGATCGGCTAGTCCTGCGGTCACGAGTTTGGGTGAGAAGGTCTGGGGTCTGACACCGTGATCGTGACATAACCCATTAAGGGTTAAAAAAAAGAAAAAAAAGAAAACCTTTATTCCATGACTTCTTTTGTGTCATGGAATTAGATAAAAAAAAAAAAAAAAAAAAAAAAATTAACTGCGGTGACATCTCCCCACACACTTCATTGTGAAATTGCTGTATGTCTATTTTTACTTCAATGCATCTCATGGAAAGTGGATACATTATGAAGCCTCACTCAGCATGGTCTTATGTGCCAGTCCTACATAAAACAAGGGCAGGTTACTCATATGCTCAGTGTTAGCGGAATAATGTTACTTTTTTACAATCATCAATGCACAGAACAATGGAATATTCCTGGAATGAGTAATACACTGTAGATTACGGAACAATACCTGATCATAGTCATCATTAATCATAGAACAAGTGGGAGAAGTGTTCGGTATGAAATAAACATTATATTTATTCTTTAAAAGTATATGTCTGACAGGCAACCCACAGAGCTTTCACTGTATTCTTCATGTTCTGCAATTACCTGTCCAGTATTACCTACAAACATCTGTAAATATCAACATAAAGCCCTGATGAAGGGGGATTTGTGAGCCTCTGGAACATGTTGGATCCACTTTCTCACCTCTTGCTTGTGAAAAATAAAACCTTTACGTCTGCTAGGCTTGTGGTGCTCTCATCCTTTTATATACTCCTTAGACTGCTCCTAAAATCTCTAGGTTTACAGAGATTAGCTTCAAAAAACTGGATTTGTTGATTCTTAAACCAGCCATAGATGGATCGAATCTTGGCTTGTTCAGAAGGGACTAGGGACTCATGGTGGAAGGAAAGAAAAGTCACATAATCTGTGTCCTCCTTTACCTCTTGGTCCAAAGTCCTATCTACATGTCTTTGAGCATCCTTACACAAAAGAGAGCTAATTCTAAAACTCCGTCCTTCCTCCTTTCCATTATCCAACAGGTCAAAGACACTGAGAAAGGGGTTCCTGGAGTCCAGACAGAGAACATATACTTATCGCAGCCAAAAGGTAAAAACTCCAAAGCAGCAAAAGCATCTCCTGGCATAAAACTGGCCCTTTGCTTGCTTTTGTCCGTTCTTTGGGGCACTCTTTCTGCCATTTATTTGAGAACTTATTCCAACCACAGACAAAAAAATTAGCCAGAATTACTGCCACTGACAAATGATAAAAGGAACTCTACCTCCCACCCACCGACACCAGCGACGGGGGGACTCTTCCTCCCTCCCTCCCACCCACCCCCCCCCAGCGACGGGGGGACTCTTCCTCCCTCCCTCCCACCCACCGACACCACTGACAAATGATAAAAGGAACTCTTCCTCCCACCGACCGGGGGGGGGGGGGGGCGACTCTTCCTCCCACCCTCCCACCGACGGGGGGGGGGGGGGGGGGTGGTTTTACTCTCCCTCCCACCGACGGGGGGGGGGGGGGGGGGTTTTACTCTTCCTCCCACCCTCCCACCGACGGGGGGGGGGGGGTTTTACTCTTCCTCCCACCGACGGGGGGGGGGGGGGGGGGACGGGACTCTTCCTCCCTCCCACCGACGGGGGGGGGGGGGTGGGGGGGACTCTTCCTCCCTCCCTCCCACCCACCCCCCCCAGCGACGGGGGGACTCTTCCTCCCTCCCACCCACCGACACCACTGACAAATGATAAAAGGAACTCTTCCTCCCGCCAACGGGGGGGGGGGGGGGGGGGGGGTTTTACTCTTCCTCCCACCCTCCCACCGACGGACCGGGGGGGGGGGTGGTGGGGACTCTTCCTCCCTCCCACCGACACCAGCGACGGGGGACTCTTCCTCCCTCCCACCGACACCAGCGACGGGGGACTCTTCCTCCCTCCCACCGACACCAGCGACGGGGGACTCTTCCTCCCTCCCACCGACACCAGCGACGGGGGACTCTTCCTCCCTCCCACCGACACCAGCGACGGGGGACTCTTCCTCCCTCCCACCGACACCAGCGACGGGGGACTCTTCCTCCCTCCCACCGACACCAGCGACGGGGGACTCTTCCTCCCTCCCACCGACACCAGCGACGGGGGACTCTTCCTCCCTCCCACCGACACCAGCGACGGGGGACTCTTCCTCCCTCCCACCGACACCAGCGACGGGGGACTCTTCCTCCCTCCCACCGACACCAGCGACGGGGGACTCTTCCTCCCTCCCACCGACACCAGCGACGGGGGACTCTTCCTCCCTCCCACCGACACCAGCGACGGGGGACTCTTCCTCCCTCCCACCGACACCAGCGACGGGGGACTCTTCCTCCCTCCCACCGACACCAGCGACGGGGGACTCTTCCTCCCTCCCACCGACACCAGCGACGGGGGACTCTTCCTCCCTCCCACCGACACCAGCGACGGGGGACTCTTCCTCCCTCCCACCGACACCAGCGACGGGGGACTCTTCCTCCCTCCCACCGACACCAGCGACGGGGGACTCTTCCTCCCTCCCACCGACACCAGCGACGGGGGACTCTTCCTCCCTCCCACCGACACCAGCGACGGGGGACTCTTCCTCCCTCCCACCGACACCAGCGACGGGGGACTCTTCCTCCCTCCCACCGACACCAGCGACGGGGGACTCTTCCTCCCTCCCACCGACACCAGCGACGGGGGACTCTTCCTCCCTCCCACCGACACCAGCGACGGGGGACTCTTCCTCCCTCCCACCGACACCAGCGACGGGGGACTCTTCCTCCCTTCCACCGACACCAGCGACGGGGGATTCTCCCTCCCACCGACACCAGCGACGGGGGATTCTCCCTCCCACCGACACCAGCGACGGGGGATTCTCCCTCCCACCGACACCAGTGACGGGGGACTCTTCCTCCCTCCCACCCACACCAGTGACGGGGTATTGTTTGCTCCAACATTAGGACATTTTCTACTCCTACCGGTCACAGTCCAGCCCCCCTAAAGAATGAAGGACAGTGAATTGGCCCTTTGAATGAAAAGTAATCACTGCTCAAGGTTGCTCTCCACCTGTATCACCTCCACCGCACACTAGCAGGTGCTAGTTCTATTTATTGCAGGCATCATAGTAAAGAAGAAAAATCCAGTTGCTCACACATCCGATTAAATCAAATTTATTTGGACATACTTAAAAAAAAAAAAAGACACTCCACAATGTACAAAAGAGGGAACATAGCACTCCAGCTAATAGCCATCATCCTGCCATCAGTGCTTAATCATAGCTTAAAATTGGCCCTTTGTTAAGAACAAGGGCGTCAAACTGGCGGCCCTCCAGCTGCTACCAAACTACAAGTCCCATGAGGCATTGCAAGATTGACAGTTACAAGCATGACTCCCAAAGGTAGAGACATGGGACTTGTAGTTTCGCAACAGGTGGAGGGCCGCCAGTTTGACACCCCTGATTTAGAAGGTTTGAGACCCCTGGTTTAGAAGGTTTGAGACCCCTGGTTTAGGACAACCTTATGGAAGAAAATACTTGTTCTTGCGTCAGGAACCAGTAATGGGCTGCTGGGAAGAGTATCTTTATCCAGGAGAAATAAGGTATATACATCCATTTGCCACTTTGGAGAGCACAATATACATACTTGTTTCATCATTCTCTATAACAGCTGAGTGACAGAACAGGGGGATGGTTGGGAAGGGGCATGAGAAACCGCTGAAACAAGAGCGCGACTTTGTAGTAGTTTTTGTTGCTCACTGTGCAATTCAGTGTGGTGATATGGCAGCTTAGATGGTACTGCGTGATGATGATGCAACTATACAAAATTCAGAAAACTTCAAGGAATTCCTGACTGTGCTGGGCATTGAAGCTGAACAGTGTCAGTTCCACTACCAGTGATATCACCACTACCAGGGTGCAGAATCACAAAAACCACTGGCACACAGGTAAGTCCATGGCCTCGTTCACACCATGTGCAGAGACATAAAAATGTTGTTTTCCATGTGCCCCGTTCACATCACAACACTGGTATCATGTGCAGATTTTTCTGCTCAGAAATATGCAACATGTATCAGCACAGGAAAAAAAAAAAAACACAAACATGCGACACCAACGCTGTGGTGTGAACACAGCACAAAGAAAAAAACAGATGTCTTTGTACACCCGCAGAGGCCTTTATGTTGTACATTTATGCACAGAAAAAAATAAAACCTCATGACACCAACATTATGGTGTTAACAGGGCACTTAGAAAACAACTGCATTCTGTGTGTGCTTGCAGAGACCTACCTTAGAAAAATACGTGTCTGCACATGGTGTGAACAAGCCCAAAATATTCTATGCAAGTCAAATCTGCACATCTTTTCCATAAGTTTTTATGAACATATAGTGTATAACTAGCAGAGGGACACGCCAACTGGACGATTCACAGCAAATTAAAAGAAGAAAAAAACCCGAAAAAACCAACACACAACACACGCAAACCTGCTCAGCGCTCCACCCAGTACAGAAGACTCCAGAAGTACAGTTGCAAGAAAAAGTATGTGAACCCCTTGGGATTATGTGGAGTTTTGCATGAATTGGGCATAAAATGTGCTCTGAACGTCATCTAAGTCACAACAATAGAAGAACACAGTCTGCTGAACATAATACTACACAAACATTAGATGTTGCCATGGTTTAATTGCACATAACATGTAAACATTCACAGTGCAGGGAGGAAAAAGTATGTGAACCTTTGGACTTAATAACTGGTTGACCCTCCTTTGGCAGCAATAACCTCAACCAAACGTTTCCTGTAGTTGCAGATCAGACCTGCACAACGATCTGGAGTCATTTTGGACCACTCCTCTTCACAAAACTGTTTCAGTGTAGCAATATTCTTGGGATGTCTGGTGTGAATCGCTCTCTTAAGGTCATGCCACAGCATTTCAATCGGGTTGAGGTCAGGACTCTGACTGGGCAACTCCAGAAGGCGTTTTCTGTGCTGTTGCAGCCATTGTTCTGTTGAATTACGTGTATGCTTTGGGTCATTGTCCTGTTGCATCACCCATCCTCTGCGGAGCTTCAGTTGGTGGACAGATGGTCGTACGTTTTCCTGAAAAATGTCTTGATAAACTCTGGAATTCATTTTCCCATCAATGACAACAATCTGTCCAGGCCCTGAGGCAGCAAAGCAGCCCCAAACCATGATGCTCCCTCCTCCATGTTTTACAGTGGGGATGAGGTTTTGATGTTGGTGTGCTGTGCCTTTTTTTCTCCACACATAGTGTTGTGTGTTCTTCCCAAACAACTCAATCTTGGTTTCATCTGTCCACAGTATATTTTGCCAGTAGTGCTGTGGAACATCCAGGTGCTCTTTTGCAAACTTCAAACGTGCTGCAATATTCTTTTTGGACAGCAATGGCTTCCTCCGTGGTGTCCTCCCATGTACTCCATTCTTGTTTAATGTTTTCCTTATTGTAGATG